>NW_007578120.1:54926-62476 GCF_000690725.1 Stegastes partitus | reverse complement strand
AAGGTTAAAAAAAAAAAAAAAAAAAAGCTTGGTTTCCACAAGTTGGGTCTTTTAGATCTTTGGCCAAATTCAAAAAGGGCAATCATTTTAGTTTTACAATTACATTTTCAGTTGTATGACAATTTTTCTAAAATTCACACACATACATTTTGTTTTCTCTTGTACGTGTGTATTTGTGTGATTTTACTTGTGCAAAATAGGGTCAGTGTTATTATTGTGGATCTAGACGGCACCTGTCACAGCGGATGTTTGAATCCTGAGCTTTTATAAATAACTTTCAATTTAACTAATATCCCAGATAATTCCTGAAGTTTTTCTTGAAAGCGCAACAAGGGTTGCTTCATACGTTGCATTGTTACATTAATCTGAAATGAGTACTTTGCTGGTCAAATATCAGTTAGATTGTGTCATAAATTTCAAACAAACATTCAAAACCCATTTGGGCAGAAATAGTTGTCCTACAATGATGATGTGATTTTTTAATATCATGTTGATGCTAGCGTATTGGTGGAAAAGGTGCACTGTCTGTGGGAAGTTCCAAGTGTCTTATCTGTACTTCGAGAAATATGTGAGGTTGTGTAACCACTTCTTCAGCCTCCATCAATGAGGCTTTGTTAGTTCCCAGGTGTGTGTGACATTTGAACTGTACAACTGAGATGAATGCAGTTTTTCATTTCTCATTCTGCAGTACTGACAGACCTGGTGGGGGATTTCCCTTTTATTTCACCATAATATGTCATAAAAAGCATTCTGGAGACTGACATCTCCCAATTTGATAGTGTGTGTGTGTGTGTGTGTGTGTGTGTGTGTGTGACTCTGAATGTCTGACCTGCCAACTGTAGAGTTTGAATCTCAGTCCCAGCTGTTTGTAGTCAATGACCACATTGCCTCTCATATGCTTCTGTGTCCAGACACAGTCTGATAGAGCTTCCTCCAACCTGAAGAGAGAGCAATGCAGATAAAACACAGACATGCTCGAGAATGGATGAAAACAGTTCATTTTATGAACTGATATGAAAAGGCAGCATCTTGGGCTCTACACAAACACACAACAACATGTGGTTTAGGTGTCATATGTTTTCTTGTCAGACACAGTAATTTCCTGGTAGCCTGACAGTCTCATACTGAACAAAGGTCTCTGTGAAAGAAAATGATTGTGCTCAGCCAAGAAATACGCCAGCATGAGCGGCTGGGCTGGCTGATTGGCCTCCCCAGATGCCATCACAGTTGTAGATAATCTAATACAATATAATTCAAAAAATATATGAAAAGGTGTCGCTGGTCAAAAATGTACCAAAACTTTACTACTGCACTGTACAAGTGTAAATGAATGTAGCAAGAGATGACAGTTACCTAGACTGAAAAAAAAAAAACTTCATCACTGAGAGGGACAATTCTTGACCATGGCTTGGATATTCCTAGTGAGTACCTGAGGAATAGAGCTGTTCTAAATATGACAGTCATGATTTACATATATTTGTGAAACTGTTGCTTTCAGACATCTTAAGAAAGTGCTCAGGCCTAAGAGTGCTGAGGAAGTCAAAACTGTGCAGTGTTTTGCATTAACATTGGTTTGTTGTAACTGTTGTCCATCATTAGGAAAGTTGGAAAAATGTAACATAACATGAGAATTTTGTTTTGGGGGTGTCCTCCCATGCTGTATTTCTGTGGTTCTGCATTAACCTAGACTCCCATTATGTCCTAACTATACTGCAAATGCTTAAACAAAACTATCAATGCCTTTATTAATGTCGCCGTCACTACAAGTTGATAGAGTGTGAGTGTGTGTGTGTGTGTGTGTGTGTGTGTGTGTGTGTGTGTAGACTGAAAGTCAGTATTTGAAAATGGTGCTGCCTTCTACCTGTTAATCTGCATCATCACGGCTGCTCTTTGGAAGAAGCCCACAGCAAGACGTTCATCCTTTGAAATGCTGAAGTCTAAAGCCTGGACATTAGAAAAGGGACAAGACAAATTCAGAAAGCAAAAGCTTAAAATATGCTCTGTTTTTTTTTGTAGTTTGTTTGTTTTTTTTTACATTGTATGCATTCAGTAGCTGTAATATCCAGATGATGTACAGTGGACACAGTTTTATTGACTTGCTCATGAAACAGCTGCTGCTCCAACATAGACACTCTTGTTACAATGTAGTCAACAACTGCACTAATAGTAGACAAGGCCCCTAAAAACCATGAAGTACTTTTAGTAGGTTTTTTAGGCTTACTTTTCAGGTGTAGGGTTAGGGTTGTGGTTAGGGTTACTGATACTGTAACTACACGGCTTCATTCAGTGATATTAGTAACGCACGACTCAGCATGTTTGCAGATAAAACATATTCAACAACTTCCCTGAGGTACCCCACCAAAGGGATCAATAAAGTTCTATCTAATCTAATCTAATCTAATCTAATATTCCCTCAGCTGAGAATGTGTATCGCTCATAAATAATAGTCAGGGGACGATTTGGTTAAAGGGAGACGCTCTTTCAAGCCGATTTATGTCCGAAATTCTGAACAAAATTTGCTCCAAACCAGGTTAGCTACACAGCATCAGTTACCATGGAGATCTAGCAGGTAAAAAGAGAGCCACCTTCGTGACACTGAAAACTCTGACTTTAAGCTCGACATACCTCACTAACCCACTAGTGTTACTTGGTAGTACAGCCCTCTGGATCTGACTGGTTTCCATGCATACCTTTGGAAACAAAAGACATCCAGCTACATTCATTCAGTTACTTTCCATGGATCACAGAAGCTCTTTAGAGCATCAGATTGTGGGGAAACAACAACCTACAAACGTCTACATTATGGCTTCACATGAAAAAGAATTTCCAGAAGAATTCAAAAATATTCAGGAGGATTGGTGACTAAAGAAAAATCAGTGGAAACCCATTTTCAGCAGTAATCATTAGGTAAACAGTGAGTCATAGTCGCACTAACCAGAGCTGCAGTGGCCGTCTATCTAAAATGACACCACATACATTGCATTACATTCACAATCTACCTCTGAAAACCTGACAGACAAGGCAGACTTGGCACAGGGTTTATCAATGGAAATTAGAGTTTCTGTCAAATCTCAGGTGTTGTGAGGGACAGTGCAAAACCAAAATCTCTATAGATGGCATCAAAGATAAAACCTTAGCTTGCACCTCTGTACAAAACTGCAAGATGAAAACCTGCTGAACAACATAAAAAGAATGAATGTTGACAGCACATTATTTGGTCAAATGACAGCAAGTTAGACTAGTTTGCTTTGGACATGGTCAAACTTTGCATGGACCTGGTTAGGATTGCCACAGCAAATGCATAATCCTGATGGTTATGCACAGAGGTGGGACTGTGTTGACATGGTGCTGCATGAGTACAACAGGTGTTGAGGAGAAGGCATTTATTGGGGGCACCATGAATGTCTGTGGATACACCACAACCCTTGCTCACAGTCTGCAGAAGCTTGGCAGAGGAGGAATATGCCAGCATGTTAACTATCTAAACCACAATGCCAAAATCACGAGTACCTAAAGAAATCCTGACCGAAAATGTCACCTGACTTAAACCTTACAGAACACCTTTGGGCATTTTAATGAGACAAGTGGAGCGTGGTAGAGGTAAAAAATGGCAAAATATCTCTGCAGAAATTTCATGACCTCTCTTTTAAGCTTTTGTTGCACTGTGTTGCTACTGTGGGGCCTGTATTTCTAACATGGTAAATTCAGCAGAAGCTCAAATATTGCTTAACAGTTTAGAATTTTTGAAACGCAGGAGGACATACTCTGTTGTATACTGTATCTAAAGTTTACAACTATAGCTGGCTACAAAGCAGCTAACTGCACAGCTAAAGTCAGATTGCTGTTTCAGATGAAGACCAGCTGTTGAAATAGAAAAGCAAGCCTTAGCTATTGGTATAAGCTAAATGTATTAATTTACTCCTAGTTTATTTGTAAGTGAAAAATATTTACTTTGCATTGTGGTTTATCAGTTTATTATTCCTCATAATTAAAAATAGAAGTGGCCACAAAAGTTCATGTTGGAAAAAAACAGCTAACTCCTGCTTAAGGTAGATACATTAGCAGATGTCAGTAGCTGCCAGTCGAATTTCATGTGATTTGGTTGTTGAGCTATTTTTAAGTCTTAATAAATTCATTTAAATAATCTTGCATTGTGTATCATTTTGTTGTACTGATAGTATAATAATGTAAATATTATTGCAATTAAAAATTACTAATTCTGGAAAAAATATAAACTTAGCCACACAGAAACCTTCAATTCTAAAGCTATGGACTGCAAATGATAAAGAAAAGTCAATTTTCTTTAACTAACTAGTTAAAATATGATTAACAAGGATCAGAAAACAATTTGTCAGTAGATAGTACAAGAAGACAATTCAAGGTGTGTGTTCTGTGGCTCTTTAATTTGAACCACATCAAATGACTGACCCTCATGGCCAGGTCCAGTTGTCCCAGGCCCAGGTGCGCTGAGGCAGAGTTGAAGAACGTGCGAGAAGTGGGTTCAGTGATCTGCTCCAGTTTGGCCAGAGCGCTTTTCCAGTCCTTGGCATCCACAGCCTGCACCGACTCATCCCACAACCGCAGTAACTCCGTGTAAAGCATTCTGGACAGCGGCAGAGCAAAATAAAGGAGACATACAGACATAAACAGACAACATTGATGTTCCTCTCTGCCTTTGTTTTGGTAATTTTGCTAAGATTATATGATAAAATGATTTTCACATCTGGGCTGTATTTTTTAAACTGCTAAGGCTGAATTTGTGGAATTCAGAGTAAGATCAATGTCCTTCACTTTAATTGCTTCTCAAAACAAAGAGAATAAGAACGAATTATTAGATGTCTTAAAACTAAAAATGTAATGTAAAACAGTTTTTGGATCCTTTCTTCTTTGCATAACAGTTTTACATAATAAGACATACAATGCAGCAATAACAAAGATGCAAGTATGAGAATAATGAGAGAGAGAGAAAGGTGGAGAGAGGGCAGTGAGAAATATATGAACTCATACACCAAACCTCCCCCTTAAATGTCTAAAATTGAATTTAAAACATAAGAATGGATTTTTTTTTCTTTTTAAAGAAAAAAAAAGACAATAGTAAGTCACAGAGAAACTGCACTGATGAAATCTATAACATTCGGCACAGTTCATCTGGAATATTTCCTTGTACCTTATCCAGGTTCTGTCAGCACAAGCTGTTCATTATGGGTCACAAAAGCTGAATGGTTTCTCAGAGATATGGTATAAATCCTCTACTTTCAGGCTGCTTACCTTTTGCTCCTGAATGAGAGGCTGGTGAGAGTTCTGTCAATGTCCGTCTCTCCCTCTGTGATTGCTGTCCTCCACACTGTGCCAATAGGGAAGTGCAAGTGAGAGAAACTGGTCTACTCAGGAATCTCCACCCAGCTGCAATGAGGAAATACTCTGTCTACATTCCCGAGATAGGACTCACAGAGGCACACTAGCTGTGGAATTTACCTGTTGATGTGGCACGCATGCATGACAATTACAACATACATGAGCCACCCAAGATTTAAGTCAACCTGAATGACGTAATGAGCCTATGAGGATGGATTTCATCTTGTGTTGAAACTGCTCTTGAACATGAACAGTTTCTGGCCCACTGTTAGCCCGTGTCTTTAAACACCAGCTATGACTGTGCAGACAAATGTACATTTTTATCCTGAACATTATTTGATCCAGGGACTATACTGCCAGAACTCTGTGACTGTGGAGTCTTGTGTCAGCTGTGTAGTAACAATAGAGGTTCACGTATATACAACATAGAAGCACTGAGACTTTTGAATGAGATCTAGTTTCTAGACCTTTGTCCTGACTTTATGTGGAACATTTCAGAGAAGGAAATCGGGAGAAAAATGAATGTGCTTTCCGGAAGTCACAACCCTACTAACAATAAAGTTGACACAGACATACAGCTGGTCATAATGTTACGAAACAAGGAAAATGTTTTGTTTTTCCTATCTTTATCCTACTGGGTCAACCTGCCACACAGGTTGTGTGTTGCTCTTGATGTGTAATACCACAGCCACACTGTAGCCACACCCACCACAGAAACTCCACGGATAATGCAGCACAGTATGATATAAGCCCTTTTCAGACATGGGACACATAACATTGGGCTCTCTCAAGATGAACTACACCTTGCCTGAAAGCCAGATACAGCAGGCAGGACGTGGTGCTACTCGGCAGAAGTCAAGATGGACATTTTTCAGCAGCTTTTATTCTGCACAGCGAGTTTCAGAGACACACTGATTTAATAATGTTATGTATATCAGTTTGTACACAGTCTCCAGTAGTTTTAATGACAGGGTAGCATGTTAAAATGCTATACAGGTGGTCTGTGTTCTCCATTCATAGACCTGCCTCTATTTATATGAATCTTCATGTAAATTAGCATCAGATCAGTTTGTATATCAATCAGCAGACCTGTCCTTCTGAAAATACATACATAAATTGAAAACACTGACAAATAGTCAAACACAGAAAAAACACAGACAACAGCTTTCATTACAGATCTGACAGATATTTAGGCTGTCGTGGCTGGACGTCTGTACAAATGTTATTTTAGGGAATCCCCATCCATTAACAGAACCTATGGTGTTGGTTGCTAAATACTTATTTTACAACACAATAGAATTACCAATTGCATGCAGTTTATGTAGGGTAATCTGAGTGTTTTCAGCCTCTCTGACTCATAAACATCACAACACAACATGTATTCTATTTACAGATTAAACTTTAAAACCATACTACAACATCCTAGCAGCTCCTGTGGATCCTCCCCTGTGGATTTGGGTCCTTTGGCAGTTTTTGTGAAGTCTGCTGTGACTAACTTGGGGTTTAAGATGGACAGCGATTTTAAATTGGACCGCCAAATTAGTGCAGTAGTTAAGTCGAGTTTCTTTCACCTCAGGCAGCTTGCTAAGGTGAAGCCTTTTCTCTCACACCAGCACTTTGAAATGGCAATCCGTGCCTTCATTACCTCTCAGCTGGATTACTGCAATGCACTTTATTTTGGAGTTAGCCAGTCCTCCCTTGCATGCCTCCAGTTAGTTCAGAACGCTGCCGCCCGTCTGCTAACTGGAGCACGAAAGAGGGAGCGCATTACACCCATCCTGGCCTCCCTCTATTGGCTGCCTGTGCACTTTAAGGTTCATTTAAAGATTCTTTTATTTGTTTTTAAGTCCTTGAATGGTCTTGCCCCGCCCTACCTCTCTGAGCTTCTTCACCCCTACGCCCCTGCACGGTACCTCCGGTCAGCTGATCAGCTGCTCCTTGAGGTACCGAGGTCCAAGTGAACGCTCAGAGGGGACCGAGCATTCTCTGTTGCTGCTCCTAAAATGTGGAATGACCTACCTTTGCACATCAGGCAGGCCTCCTCACTGTCTGCTTTTAAAACCCCTTTTTTTTTTTTTACTGGCTTTTAACCCAGCATGACACCTCGCTCAGTTTTTTTTACTCCCCACCCTTCCTATCTATCTTCACTTACCCCTGAAATACAGGCCTAAAATCCCAAATAATAATAATAATAA
>NW_007578120.1:25862-54856 GCF_000690725.1 Stegastes partitus | reverse complement strand
CTTTTAAACCCCCCCTTTTTTTTTTTACTGGCTTTTAACCCAGCATGACACCTCGCTCAGTTTTAGTTGTTTTTATTTGCTCTATGCCGTTTTTATTGTTCGTGTGTTTTGTTGTCTTTATGACCCCTCCATGTACAGCACTTTGTTTCGGCTGTGGCTGCTCTAAAATAAAGTTGATTTGATTTGATCTGATACAAATAAAATCAAAATCTCTCCAATTCAGGGTGCTCTGGTCGCTCAACAGGTTGAGTGGGCGACCCATTTATAGGGGTCCCTGATGTGCTGCATGCCCTTCCCCATTGTACTCCCCACCCTTCCTATCTATCTTCACTTACCCCTGAAATACAGGCCTAAAAGCCCAAATAATAATAATAATAACATTTAAAAAACCTCTCCAATTTAAATGAAAAGAAAAGTGTATCAAATGTCATATTGCTGAGTCAACATCTAAACCAATTAGCTGTTAGTTAGGTTAAAGGCATTTTCCATCATGCTCTAAAGCACTTATGTCAAACTCAAGGCCCGTGGGCCAAATACGGCCCGTCAAGTCATTTTATGTGGCCCAGGAGAGATGCTACTTTCCTAATCTGATAAATAAAGATAGTAATAATCTGCCACCAAAACGTTCTCAGATGGGACCATTTCTGAGCGTGTGCGAGCTAAAGTTCCACGTGGTCGCATTGTGCAAGTGAATGATGATCATCACATTGATCTGGTTCCTTCTGTCAGCACAGGTAGCTGCTGCTCCAGTGACTGTGGTTGGAAACAGTCATTTTTCTTCCACATTGGACTCAGCCTCTCACTGCCTGACGGATAAAAGTCAGTTTCACTGTTACTGTGTTCCAATGACAAAACGATAGATAGCCGACCACGTTAAAAAAAAATTTAAAAAGTTGAGGTGAGAGAGGGAGAGGTCCACACACCTGAATGAAAGTGTTCAGGTGCAGGCAGACAGATCTCGACTGAGTCAGTAAGGAACAAAAAGTAGCCCCACATTCGATCTGGAAGGTTCAAACTTTAACAGCAATCACAGTTCTGACTCTATAAACTGATGGCCAGTGGTCTGGACATTTAAAATACACTCAGCTCGAAGAAAAGTCTGTTCATTAAAAAATAAAAAAATAAAAAAAAAACGAAAACAAAAAAACCCTCTGCTAATAGAAAACTTTTCAACTTGAGCAAATTTGTGTAGAACGCGTTTTCACTGTTTTCCAACAAATGTTTGGTTGCTCACCTGTCACAGACGCTGCACTGCAGCCACCTGGTAGCATCTACCGGAATAGCATGTGAGGCGTTTAGAGCACATCGGTAAAATGTACCATCAACTCATACGCATGTTCGGCAAGTGTTTAGCCTGTGTCCAGTTAATGACTGATATCAGAAAAGGAGTGGTGACAAAATAAATATATTTTCAGGTTGAACATTTTACAAATATCAAGTCTTGTATCACTATATCACAGCCCTGCTACATGTATTTTACTTTTAGGTAAAGGCATGCCCAATAGTTGTACATAGAATAAATAACAATCAAATGCAGAGACAATTATTTAACAATATGTTAAGGAGTCATTATATTTATACAGTTTTACAATTACAACTGGCGCTTTGAGGGTAAACATAATGCTTATTTGGCCCGGGATAAAAATGAGTTTGACACTCCTGCGCTAAAGCCATGCAGTCACCGGAGAGCCATAGCTTGAATCACTGCAGTCTCTATGACCTCATGGCACGAGCACTGCTTGGGTCATTGTGACATCAAAGCCAGTGTGAATTGGATCAGACACAAATCTAACCAACATGCATTGTGTCATGATTGCCAGTGATCACTTCTGTGCAGCTGCCCTATCTTGAACGAGCCAAGTGACAGAGAGCCATGACACTTGGCACACAGCTAATTGTTGTACTGGTTTTGAATTGTTAAGATATAAATCGGACCTACGTTAAGTTGGGAAAAGTAGTATTTGCTTTTTTACCTTTTCTGTCGTCTAGTTGGACGGCTTTACACGGCCAGACCTACTGAGTGGTAGATCTTACGAGGAGCACTTAAATGCATCACAGGGCACAAGCTCAGTCATGTGACACGTGCGTTTCGCGCAGCCGCGATAGTGAATGAAACCAAACTTGGCAGTGCAGTGGTTCTGGTAACGTTCTCCCAGAAACATGTGGAAGATACTAGCTTTTTTCACCCTAACAGTAACCCTGGTTCCTACTGACAGTCTGCCGAAGTCTTATTTTCAGGTAACGTTTTAGTTTTTCATTTAAGTGTTATTGTTTTTCTGGGGTGTCACGTCGGAGGAACCATTTAGCTTTCGTGTTCCTCTTCTCATTACTTGTCAGCGTTATGTGTTGATCGTTCAAACGGGATTTGAAGTGTAAGTTTGAACCATACGAAAATACTGTCATATGTTGTGTTTGTATAAGCCGAATTAAAGAATGGAAACTTAGCAGTAGCCACATAATAGTTGCATAATAATCTGTCATTGCGTTTAGGATTTTCAAAACATAATGTATTATTATATTTGTTGTTTCTTGGATAGAATTTGATTTGACTTAATTTGTGGAGATTTTCTTCAGTTGAAAGAAAAAATGTTAAATGAAATCAAATATCACTGCCATTCAGTATAACATGTGTTTTATATTTCTTTCATTTAACAGTCCAGCAAACATCATGGCGTCAAGGCAGATCCCCAGTTCACAGAGAAGTATTTCAGTCAGACAGTGGACCACTTCAACTTTAACAGCATGGGAAATGGAACCTTCAATCAGCGTTACCTGATCACAGGTGAAAGTAGTTTCATTAGCGTTATTAATGTAAGAAAGGTTGCAGCAAATGATTGAGTATGTTCTGTTTTTCTTTCATTTTAGACAAATACTGGAAGAAAGGCTATGGTCCGATCTTCTTCTACACCGGTAATGAGGGAGACATCTGGGAATTTGCTCTGAACTCCGGCTTTATCACAGAGTTAGCTGCTCAGCAGGGTGCACTGGTCATTTTTGCTGAACATGTAAGAAAACACGATACAACTCATGAAACAGCCCCTTAAAATGCAGACGTTTATGGCTGAGGAGACTTTGTGCATAATGTGACAAAAGGAAATCGGAAAATGGATGGTTAAAGTTAGACTCGGATTGTGAGCTTATTTTCATGCCCCACATTCCTCCAAATTTTAGAGGCAGTTTTGTTTACACTGCAAACCACCTTTACAAAAACCTAGTGAGCTGGCATAAATATTCTTTTTAGCTGCTCTTGCTGAAAGTGTTGTCTCTCTCTATCCTTCTTTTTAAACTTTAAACGTCCAAATTGTTCAATTGGATTCAAGTCTGGCAACCTGTTGTGATCACAGTTTTTTTCTGTTTAGCAACTCTTGTGTGATTTTGGCAGTGTGCTCTGGATGGCTGTCTTGGTGGAACGTTACTGTTCTGATAAGCTTCTGCAGACTGGGAGTCATTTTTCAGGCAGTATTTGGATATGTTCACAGGTGTTAATGGTCTATGCTCCACTGGTGGGACTATGTATGAGCTGTGATAGTGTTGGCCAGGTTCATACCAAACTCCATCTGAGATAAACAAATTCATCTCGGTCTCATTTCACCACACAATAGGATCTCAATATTCATCTGGCTTTTTTCATGTTCGATAGCAAAGTTTCATTGATGTTTTGTTTGCAAGCAAGAGCAAGCCATGTTTTCATTGTAGTCCTTTTAAATTGCTTTGAATCATCATAAGAGGAAATGCTATCCTTGTCAACTTAGAAATAATGCAATAGCAAATTGTCCATTTGTTGGGGACTATTTTCAACAGGTGATTGCCTTTGGTGCCCTAAAAGGTGCCACGTTAGGGCTTAATTGTGCCATTTTATTAGTTTTTGGACATCTATCAAGCCCTGACACACACACTGCACTTGCTATTAGGATCAACTCATTGTTCATTCAGGTCTGCAGAAGTAATTCGTTGGCAAGAAAGATAATACAACATTTTTCAGCAGACATATAATTTAAATGCAATCCTGTTTATTTCTCTGCTGCACATCCACTCTGACATGTACATGTACTGTCTTCAGTTCATCAGGTGTATCCAATCAGAAATGTGTATCTGGTGATGAGTTTGCTTGTTCACTTTGTCTTTTATCAGCTGTGGCTCAGGTAGTAGAGTGGTTGTCCTCTGATCGCCAGGTTAGTGGTCTGATCCCCCACCCCTCCACAGCGTCCTTGGGCAAGACACTGGAGCCGATGTTGCTCCCAGTGGCAGCTCTGTCACCGTTGGTGTATGAATGTGTGTGTGAATGGGTGAATGAGAAAACACTGTAAAGCGCTTTGAGTACCTTAAGGGTAGAAAAGCGCTATATGAGTGCAGACCATTTACCATTTTGTCAAGTTTAAAGGTTTTTCCAGTTTAATTAGAAAATGTGTAGATCCTTATTCAGTTTAATTGCTCAAAGGTACTATTGCACTAAAACGGTCATAATAGATTGATGATAATAGAATAATTTGGATCCTTTCCTGAATACTGAATCTGGCACCTCTGACCCTGTCTGAATTTGTTTTAAATGTCACATCTTTATTCCCCTATGTCTCTCTTACAGAGGTACTATGGCGCATCTCTGCCATTTGGCAACGATTCCTTCAATATTCCTCAGGTCGGCCTGCTGACAGTGGAGCAGGCCCTTGCCGACTATGCTGTCATGATCACTGAGCTTAAACAGCAGCTGCAAGCCACAGACTGTCCCGTCATAGTGTTTGGTGGCAGGTAGGATTCACCTTATCAACACCGATTTGTGTCATCCACTTGTTTCATTTGCTGAGTTCTGCAGAGGATAGATAGATAGATAGATAGATAGATAGATAGATAGATAGATAGATACTTTATCCCCTTGAGAAATTCAAGAAACAAAGCTACATAGACTGGCTGCCACACAGAGCAGAGCACCAAATGCATTTTTACCTCTTAAATCACTGATCAATCCAAACTCTAGTTGTTCTCTAAGCTTGTAGATATGATTTTGTTTTTTGTGCGCCCTTCAAAAAATCTTATTTTTATTATTTAAATTATTTTACATATTTTTAGTAAGCAGGTTTAGACCAATCTGGCTATAGTTTTAGCTAGAAAGTTTTTGTTTATACCGTTTTAGACTAGTTTAGATTCCACTGTATGATCATTTAAAATCCAAATGGAACACAGGACACAGAAATAACAGTGGCATATACATATAATACTTGCATGAAAATGACAAATGAAACACAGTACAATTGCAATAAAAATTGAGGAACACGTTCATCTGTCCACTCAGCAACTCTGCAAGACTGAAGAGTTGGTTCACTGTTCTATGGCCACGACAGAATATGCATTGCTCCACCTAAATTTGAGTTTCAACAATCAGTCAGAGCCACCTTTTCAGCACTCTGGAATAAACTTCCTTGGGGAGACTGAGCAGTGTGATACAGAAATAGTTGGAGCACGCTCTCCAGTTCCCCTTTTTAAAAATGGGCACCACCATCCTGGTCTGCAATTCAGCACAACATTGAAAAGACGTGTCAGCCAGGAAATGCATTTTACACTCAAATTTTTTTTGTTTTGTGTACATAAAAATTAGACCCTGCTAGATTTTTGAAAAAGATTTTAAAAAGCAAAGTCAGGGTCTGATCAAGGATGGAGAATAATCTGTGAAGTTCCTGTAAATTCTGAACCTGTCTTCTAATTTATTCAACCACTCTTCAAATACCTTTAAAATTTATTTCTAAAAATTTGAGACAACTGAATGGACAATCCTGTTTATATATTGAATAACAAATATTAAATATTAAGCTGGGTATTCCTTATTGTTGTCAAAAAATGGTCATCATGGAGAAATGGTTCAATCAGCAAGTACTCTCAGGTTACTTTGGTTCCACCAAACTCTCCAAATGACTAAAATGAAGAGGCTGCCCAGAACAAGTAAAACTGAAAGTTATTCTAATGAAACTTGGTAGTGTGGAGTTTGCAGGTGAGAACTTTCAGAAAAAGGTTGCATAACATCAGAGTTACTGACACGTTGCTATAGGACTGTTGTTCACTCTTATTTAGAATTTTGATAAAGCCAGAGTAAAAGGTTCCTTTTTTTTCCTGAGTTTTTCCAAATCTCACTCTGGCCTGATGATGGATAAATGGAGACTTATCGTATTTCAAAATGATCCCCAGTATCTCTTTTTAGTGGAGCCTAAAGTTGTTTGTTTTGGCCTCACAGTTGTTGTAGCTGTTACTGACTTGGGTTTTGTTGGTGTTTTGTTTTTCTTTTGTCCAGAAAGTCCCAAAATAGCCAATCCAGCTGATTGTCAAACCACTTGTTAATTAATTTTATGTTAATTAACTGTTTAGTTAACCAGTCATTCTAATTTTAATTCCTACAAACCTGCCTCAATCACTTGTAGATTTTACACATGTGATCCTGCTCAGGTCAGTAATCCATCATGTAGTATTCCTCAAATGTGAGGATCATATAATCCTTTGGTTTTCTTTCCAGTTAAACTGATCATTATTTGGCAAATTAGCACAAACTCAGTTATTCCTCAGTCCATCATGAGGCAGAAATATATAGACAAGTACTTAAGTTCTGAGAAATTACAACTTCTTTTATGTCTGATTTACTCATCTTAGACTGTCTCATCTCTTCCTGCAGTTACGGTGGAATGCTGTCAGTGTACATGAGACTCAAGTATCCAAACATTGTGGCTGGAGCTCTGGCAGCGAGCGCCCCCATCCTGTCTACTGCTGGACTGGGAGACTCTAGACAGTTTTTCCGAGACGTTACAGCTGTAAGTGTGTAGACGCTCTCATTTTTGTTTGCCCCATGTTTAATTTTAGTATCATGTGGGATTTAGGTACATGTTCAATTCATGTGCCACATTTTATGGGCTTTCAAGCACGTTTAACCCCTCAAAAATGCAATTTATTTCAGATAACGGTGAAGTCAGTATAGAAGAAAATAAATCAATTTAACAAATCCCTTTGAGCAAGCACTTAAGCAACGTGGGGTCATGCGTTTTTGTCCCCTTTTTGTCAGGAAGAAGAGTGGCCATAATAACAGATTTAGACCCTCAAAACTTAATTCCTGAACAACACATTGGCGCACACACACACACACACACACACACACACACACACACACACGTACACATACATAGACTCCTACCTCTACCACAAGAGCCAAGGATAATCAAAGAAAACAAAGAGGCCTAACAGATTTCACACAAGCAACATGTTATAACTAAAACTGGCCACTGGTGGGTGGCAGGACAACAAAAATGGAATGAAATACAATACGATACATCTGAAAAATATTTGAATGATTTGCATTATATTTGACATCCTGCCTATAGACCATAGGTTGCATATGCACAAAAATAAGGTAACATTGGTGGGTTATCCCACCAAGTTTGATCTAAAATGGGAATGTGTTCTCAAACATTAAGGTCATGTGAATTAAAAAATGTATTCGCTAACTATTTGCAAGAAAATAATTATAACACCGGTCTCACCAGTCTGAGTGAAAACAACACAGACTAGTATAAAAATGTGAGTATTGTATATTTATTAATTTTCATTTTAAAAAAAAGAACCTGAAGAAATGGGCAGGTCTTGTATGAGCAGATGCAGCTCTACTTAACTTGGATAGAAAATATTTGAATGTGTGACTTAGGGTTAGCAAGTTGTTCAACAAATTGTGTTTCCGTTTATTATAGCTCCTTCCGCCATTCTAAAAAAATCTGTCTCCAAAATTCATCGTAGTGCCCTAAAGTTTAAACAGTCGTGTCAGTCTATATGCAATGTCCTTGTGCTCTCTGGTGAAAAACCATTTTTTTTAAAAAAGTGTATACTCAGTTTTACTTAGCAGGATTATCAGAGTCATGCAGTGTTCTTGGCCTCCTGACTGTTTTTGATTGAGGAAGGTTCTGATTTGCAATGCGACAGGGGAGCACGTATTAGGTTGCACAGGACAGTACTCCACAGTCACGACACCCCAAACTGGCAACAGGAGGTGACTACTGTGACTTATTCCTTCTTTCAGGTTGATCACATCCACCTCATTGAACAGTGTACTTTCGTTTTCTTCGTTTTTTTCCCCCAAAACATTTACCAGACATTTAGGCATTGATGAACAAACTTGAACTTCAAATGTAAATGCCACTTATGTTCTTATTGGATAATAACCTTTGCTTCTCGTTCACAGGATTTTGAGAGCATTGCCCCTGAATGCAGAGATGCTGTAAGACAAGCTTTCCATCAGCTGAAAGAGTTAGCTGATCACCAAGGTACATCTCTGTGATAGTTCTCTTTGAACACATGATGGCCTTAAGTTTATATGTAGAAATGACAAAAAAAGTTCATGTTATATGACACTGTATATCCATCACATAACTATATATGGCGTTATCTATACTGTGTTGTTGAGGCAGCAGTGACTTTATGATTTGTTTCAATGGCTTCTAACGACTGACATGAACATGGTTTCACCCTTTAAAGCTGGGTGTAGCTAGTTGTATTTTTTTGCATCATTAGGGGAAAAGCCCATCCTATCTTTTCAGCATATTGTAGTTCAAGTGATCTGAGAGGGAAGTGGACTTAATGTTAGAAATCTAGCTGGTGGCAGGAGACTATGACGAATAGGTCTTTTAGCCCAGATTGGGTGTGATAGTATGAAGAGCAACAAAGTCCACATGCCAAGTAGGATGTGGTGGCTGAATAGGTAAAACAGAGAGCTTCACCCAGGAGAATGGGCCTCAAGTCCGGTGTGATGCTGAAAACTAATGTTGATTAGATTAGATTAAATTAGATTTTAGATTTTAGACTTTATTGTTCCTGTGTGGAAATTCTTTTCCACAGCACCATTCCACTTGATTTACATTAACAGGACATTACCAGGACACATATTCTACCAAACACTGTTCACTGTTGACTTTTGGCTTGACTATTTTTTCTAGATTTCCCACATACTCCGTGTTCAAGCTGAAGATATAACAGAGAAGTAACAGAGGATAAAAAATTAAAACCCATTACTGTTGTTCTGTTATAACCAGATTACAGTCGCATCCAGTCAGAATTTGCTCTGTGTAAGCCTCCATCATCTGCTAAGGACATCCACCAGCTGAATGGCCTGCTGAGAAATGCCTTCACTCTATTGGCCATGCTGGACTACCCCTACAGCACTCACTTCATGGGCAACATGCCTGCCCACCCTGTCAAGGTACAGAGGCTGAGGGACGCGATGCTTACCTTTGTCCTTTTAACTGCAAAATAGTCGTCTAAAATTGCAACATGGAATGAGAATCCACAAATATATTTGAACTCTTCTGAAAAACAAGAAAACTTGTGCTTTCTGTAGTAACCCATCCCTTGCTGTACAATCTGCAAACAAAACCAGCAGTTAACAACTGCTTTGGAATAACAGCTGTGGACTTCCAACAAGACTAAACATAAGTAATATAACTGAAAAAAGCAAGATAATGAACATAGATACTGACATCTGATGGGTGTTTGTGTAAGTCAGAAAGTAAGGAGGGATGTCAGGTGAGAATTTTTAAAGAAACTCTCGTCACTGCAATTTAAACAAGTTCATTTTCACTGTAAAATGTCCTGTTCACTACGAATCTTGGCAGCAATAACCTAATGTAAGTCTTGTTCAAGGGAAACCTTGAACATCACATTTCATCTAGTATTGATAATATTGTGTACTTCCCCCCCACTTTTTTCTTTCCTTTTTTCTCTCCCCATATGTTCTGTTATTAGACTGCTGCCACCTGGAAATACTCGTGGTATTTGTGTGTTCGGAATACTTGCTGATATGAAGGATATTATAAACATTTCACAAGATACAGTGCCTATAGAAAGTACTCACCCCTCTTGAAAGTTTACCCCTTTCATTATTTTATTTAGGCTTTTTTGACAAGAACAGATTTATACCAAATATGAAACATAAGTTATAACATAACTGTTCACCCCCTTCAGGTCAGTATTTAGTAGATGCACCTTTGGTTAAAATTACAGCATTTAGCCGGTGTGGATAGGTCTCAACCAGCCTTGAATGTCTGTACGCTGCAATTTTACCCGATTCTTCTTTGTAAAACTGTGCCAGCTCTGTCAGCCGACACAGAGATCGTTAGTGAGTGAGCAGCCTTTTTCTAGTCCAGCCACAAATTCTCTAAAACTGTTATTAAACCATTTCTGTGGAGCTTTTTGCTTTGGGTCATGTCTGGCTGGAAAACAGGTCTTCCAAGTCTGAGTTCTCTTGCAGACTGCATCAGGTTGTCCTCCATTATTTCCTTATACTTGGCTGCATTCATTTTGTCCTCTACCTTTACAAGCCCCCTGCTGAGAAGCATCCCCACATCATAGTGCTTAATGCATGATGCTTCGTAGTTGGGATGTTGAGTTTGTGATGATGTGCAGTTCAGTGCCTGCTAAACCAATTGTCTAAAGAACTAGAAGAACCTTCTTCCAGTTGTCTTCAGAGTTTGTGCATGCCTTCTGGTGAACTTTAGCTGAGATTTAATATGAGCTGTTTCAAAAGTGGCTTTCGTTTTGCTACTCTCCTATGAAACTTTGACTGGCAAAGAACTTGAGTAACAGTTGTATGCACAGCCGCTGAATCATGTAACTCCTTCAGAGGAGTCAGGTGTCTTGGTGGCCTTCTCAAGGCAGATTTACGCATGCTATATTCCTTCTTTTTGTTCATGATGGATGTAACTGTACTCAAAGAGATACTCAGTGACTTGGAAATGTTCTTGTGTCTATACCCTGACCTTTGCTTTTCAATAACCTTTTCACATAGTTGCCTGGAGTGTTCTTTTGTCTTTATGGTGTAGTTCTAGCCAGATGATTCACTAGTGACTGGACCTTCCTTATACACATTTCTTTATACTACAATCACTTGACACACATTTACTGCATTCAGATGATCTTATTTCACTAACTGTGTGACCTCTGCCACCAGCTGGCTGTACCTGTGTTGAATTAGGCCAGACAATTTAAAGGGGGAGAATACTTAGACAATTACCTATTCTACACTTTATATTTGAACTAATTGAAAATTAAAACTTGAAAAATCAGCAACTCGTTTCATTTGAACTTACACTTTTTACAAAATTGGACACAGACAGAAAATATCAAGAAAAAGATATGAAGAATTATCATAGTATGAGTCTACACACAGTAGTTTGTGCCAAATTGTTGTGCCTAGTATTTGTATTACAGCCACCTAAATAGAAAAAGTGAGTGACCCAAGTCCGATGAAATCTGTTTCAGAAACACTTTAACAACAGACGGAAGCTGATAGTGGTGTATTATATGGCTTTTGTTTTCCAGGTGGCCTGTACAACCATGCTGAGTGGCTTCAACCTGCTGGCTAACCTCAAGGACACTGCAGGTAAAGCAGAAATAAACACAGCAGCATGGGATTTTGGTTGCATCACCTGCTCTTAACAAAATGACTTCTTTTTTTTCTCCATTGTTTAATTGAGTAACAAGTAACTAAAGTCTAAAATCATGGCACTTTGTTTTAGATTGAAGGATTAGGGTTAGATTAGAGATTCAAACCAAGGACCTTGTCACTGTGGGCCGACAGTGCTAACCATTGCATCACCATGCTGCCCTGCAAATGTTGTGTTCTTCTTGAATATACTGTCAGTAGCTGTTGTCACTGTTTTTTGTTTGTTAGTTTTTTAGTTGGGATTCTGGCTCTTTACATAAGTAAAAGTACTAATAGCCCATTGTAAAAGAGAATAGCATTTCTTTTATTGTCAATGCAAATTTAGAATTGCTAGTTGGCACTCAGGTACAGGCTCTCAGAGTGAGTGAGTGTTTGGCAGAGTTCAGTTCTCTTAAGGATGGCTTAGAAGCTGTTTTTCAGTCTGTCAGGATGGCATTGGTCCTTAGGAATGTTTTCTCCTCTACTGAGGCAGTGAGAGCTGATTACATCCTCCAAAGAAGGCATACCAAGTAATTTTTTTACTCTTTACCTGCAGGGATTGTATACAACTCTACAGGGCTGCTGACTTGTTTTGACCTGTACAATCTGTACGTGGAGTGTGCTGATCCCACTGGATGTGGACTGGGTTTCAACAGCCAGGCCTGGGACTACCAGGTACTCCAACATTCACCAACTCCAACACAGCATGTAGAATTTGAGAGGATCTATTACTGGTATTTTTAAGGAGAATTCCAGGTTGGTGTCTCTGCATTAACCCTCTGAACCCTGAGCAGGTCCTGGGCATTTTTTTGCTCCTGTTACCTGTTTTACTCACTGTTGGCTCATTTTGCACTGCAAAATAAAGTCCTGTACCTTTATGGAAATGACACAACTATGGCGAGAAGGAGAGAAAACTTAGAATGTCTTCTGTGCAGTATGACACATGTACAATGACAAAAACCATAAAATAAAAAAGTTTAATTTGTTTGATCATTAATTTTACAAACATGAAAAAAAGAATTGGAACTAACATGTACATTTTTTCAAGTACCAACACAGGAAACGATAGAGGCTTTGCATACTATAAATATCTTATTGCTTCCGTAATTGTCTGTTACTTCCTCTTAGTAAACACAGCGTGCAGTTCAACTGAAAAATCCCAGAATTATTGTCATATGACTCTCAGACATAGCCCTGAGTCACTGAGCACTTTATTAGGAACAACTCTGCACCTGCTTATCATTAAAAATCCCCCATTCTTGTGCCAACAGTGCAGCATAAAATCCTGCAAGAAAAGATCAAAAGCTTTAGTTTGTGTTAAAACGATACAGATAAACCAAAAATTGGCCCAAGTGAGGGTTCTTAGTGTTTTTCGTAGCCACAGTAGATTCTCCTGTTTGTTTGGCCTTTTTAGTATCAGTCAGTGATGGTTTAAATACCACAGCCTCTCTGTTTTGTTGCTGACCATGTGCATCCCTGTGTGACCACAGTTTCTCCCTGTTAGTGACGACTACCATCATGACAGTGGTTCATGTTCCAAAGGTAAATGTGTCTTAAAGTGTCTTCATGAAGTGACAATAAATTCAGTTTACTTCAGTGTCCTACCCAGTAAGCACTGGGCAGTCTGACCAAAAGACCATATGACTTTTGATCTTGTGGGGTAGAATTATGATCAAAAAAATAGGACAGGAATTACTTTTCTTCTTATAGGTTTAGCTGACTCCATGTGATCACATTGTGCATATGGTTTCCTTGATACAAAGGATGTCACGTCAACTAATGGCTAAAGGGCTCACAAGTCTTTGCCTCCTGTTTTCGCCGGAAGTAGTGATTCATATCTCTGCTGCTTAGAGGCTTTTTGATGATTACTGTTATTCAGTTGCCTCTTGAGTGAGTCTTTTGTCTCACTGATGGGCTCAAGCTTTACTGTCTTGGTGTGCAGCTGGTGATGGTAGTATGCTATGTCATCACAAGTGGACTTTATGGTATCCTTGTTCTACTCTGCAGCATTGTTGAACTTGGTATAGTTGCACACCAATTGTCAGCCCAGGCACTCACAGAAGAGGCAGTTGAATTACATCAAGTATTGCCTCAATAATTACCTGGTAGGTAAGAAACATGAGAGGGGATGGACTTGAACTAGCTGATTAGCAACAACTTTTAAACTTTTAAAACTTTTAAAATAAAATTCTTGTGCAAGCACCCTTCAGCTGGCAAAGGCAGAAATCTAAATGGAAAAAAAAATTGTGTCTGCCCATACCAGTACTAACTTAGGCTTAGCTTTTGTACAATCAAACTGAAGAACCACCTCAATGTTCCCTTTGGTGTCTTTTCTGTCTGACAGAATATGTGGCGAAAGAAATGTCTCATTCGTCTATGTTACTTGATCTTACAAAATCCTTTAACACTACCCCTGCTTCTGTGTGCTTGCAGGCATGCACAGAGATTGAACTGTGCTATGAGAGCAACAATGTGACGGACATGTTTCCTCCCATGCCCTTCACTGAGCGAGACCGTGAAGTTTACTGCTCCAAACGCTGGGCTGTAGTTCCACGACCAGGCTGGCTCAAAATCCAGTTCTGGGCTGATGGTGAGCACTTAATACTTATAAATTCATCAAACTGACACATCACTGGCATCTAGAACTCAGGAAAATAGTATTCGATACATTAGATCAGTAAGATGTCTTTCTGTAATGAGTAGTATTTCTAGTGCTTAACATAGGGCTCAGCTAAGCCTGGGTTTTGGAAAATGCAGGCCTATCAGAGCAGAAGCTTACTTGCTTAATGAAGTTAATGAAGATCATTTCTTTGTATTTTTTCCATATATACAAAATCAGCTTTAACATAGCTTCAGTCACATAAATGAGAATAAAATGAACAGCATTGGGGTGTTGGAAACAGTAATACAAGAGCGATATGATGGTAAGATTATACCTCAAAAGGTCTATGTAGTTGGTGCATTTTGGCTTTGTATGGCAGTGTAAGATAGATGAGGCATGGCCTGTTACTATACTAAACAGGGAGTGGGGTGAGAGTGGGGTCATACACCTGAAACCACAAGTCAGTAACAAATGTGTCCACCAATTGCATCACATATCACCACGCATTTGCAGCACAGAGAATTAATGAGGTTGTTGATGCCTCTTGTGAAAGGTTGTCCAACTCTTCCTGAAGGGCTTGGGGAAGTTAGACATTTTGGGGGACAGGATTACTTTGTCGAACATCCAGAGCATCCTACAGACAATTAAAGGGTGACATGTCAGAGGACTGCAGGCCATTGGAGGACTCGAACATTTTCAGCTGTCTGAAGGACATTGAATTTTATGGTGACATGAGGACGCATTGCCTTGTTGAAATATTAAATGATTCAATTCAATTTTATTTATATAGCGCCAATTCACTACATATGTCATCTCATAGCACTTCACATAGTAAGGTAAAGACCTCACAAATTTTAAACAAAGAACAGAACCCAGCAATCCAAAGTTGCCTTTGGATTCCTTATGAGCCAGCAGTCGGTGACGGTGGGAAGGAACCAACCTTAAGAGAATTATTGGGACATCACGATAATAAGGAACTATAACAGTCCAGCCTCGAAGTTACAAATGCATTGACTAGTTTTCCAGCATCACTCTGATACCAGATGTTCCTGATTTTGACGATATTATGTAGGTGAGGGGTGCACACACAAAGTCAAAATGATCTACCTGCTATAAAAATGCAAAACATATATTTATTTATGAATATATTGAGTATTCTTTATACGTACAATATGTGTTGGTGTACCTTGCATAACTGCATGAACCCATATTGCACAAAACAACTCTGTACATTTTCTGTCATTACCTTACTCTGATGACTTGCACTGAATGGAATCAGCCAGGGATGTGTCGTCTGCTTATAGCCGACCTCAAGCACACTCATATGGTCACATAGTGATAGCATTCCCATCAGGCGTTGCCATCCATAAATCGAAAGATGTTGTTCATTTGTCATTTGAAGTCAAATGGCAAATTATTATTCGAGAAAGAACATTTTTATTTGTCTTTACATGTCTGATGGGAAACTTTGGTAAAAACAATAACAACAAAGGACTGAAATGGTAAAAATATTATGCTGTGTAGTTACAAAAAAATAAATATTGAATGGAACTGCTGAATAAAATATATGTTTATATAGAAAAATAAGAGGTCAGGAAACAGCAGGTTTAAAACTGTTAAACTGTTAGCTTGTTTTTAAAAGTTACTACAAATTAAAACTTCATTCCTGTGTATTGCCGTACCTGCATTGTTTTTGTTTATTATGAGCTCCTGTGTGTTCAGCTCTCTCCACAGCCAGCAACATTATTTTCTCCAATGGAGATCTGGACCCATGGGCCAATGGAGGGGTGAGTGCTTAAACCAAATTAGTACCTTTCAGTGAAGTCTAAAGTCTCTGATTTCACTTTGACTTAACTGACTGTCTGCTGTTCAGGTGCGCAAGTCCTTGAGCTCATCACTGGTAGCTCTCAACATTTCTGAAGGAGCCCATCATCTGGACCTGAGGTACAGCAAACTGTTGACCCTTAAAGAGTTGTTCTTAACCTTTCCTGTACACTAACAAACAAAATCGAATATGACTTTTTCTGTGGTTGTTTTATGCAGGGAATCTAATGAGGCTGATCCAGTGTCAGTAATCAGAGCCAGGAAGACAGAGGCAGAGCTCATCTCGCAGTGGGTGAAGATGGAGAGGACCAGAATACAAAAGTTATCTTAAGGCACAGGTCCAAACTTTGTTTTACGACTGGGATTATGTAAAACCAGTTGACATAATAAATATGAAAAAGTGAGTTTTTTAAGCTTGATTACCTACGATCATCATGTATAAGTGCTTTTAGACATCTCCCCATTCATCGGCAGTGGTGGAGCTTTTCGTCTTCGCTGCATTGTGGACTTTGATCATTGTAACCCGATGTAGCGGGGTTTCACTTCCTGGTCCGAGGATACAATACACTCGGGACCTTCTGCTACAATAGAATATACCAAATCTGCTGACTCAATCAATCAATCAATCAAACTTTATTTGTATAGCACTTTTCATACAAAGAAAGCAACACAAAGTGTTTTACAACCATTAAAAACATTAAAAACAAGAAAACCCGTCCCTCCCACCCTCCATATATATATATATACATATATACACACAACCATGTATGCACACACACACACACGCACACACACAACCACACACTCTCACCACTGACAGTAGAGAGACATGTCATGGCACTGAGGATTGTGGGAAATGTTACCGTTGGGGGCGTCTGCACTGGGAGGAGCAGCAAGACTTATTGAGCATTTTCACTTGAGTCCTAATCTAGTGGTGGGATTTTAGATTTTTTAACAGTCAGAACAGAGAGGGAAAGTAAATGGCGTTTTCTTTAGTCTTTTCGTAGTCTTTATGCTCCTGGTTCACCGCAGGCCTGTGTCCTCTAATCCTTACTTTTTATCTGTATTCAATATGTACCAAAGCAAACATGATAACAGGCCTGTTCTGAAATTTGCAGATGATACAGTTATTGTGAGTTTAATACACAACGAGTCCGGCCATGGCCCAGTTATTGATGATTTCATCAGTTTGTGTGATGCTTCTTTTTTCGTGCTAAATGTATCCAAAACAAAGGATATGATTATTGATTTTAGAAATCAGGCTCTTACTCATGATTTTAATGATTCTACGATCATCAAAGGCCAGCCTGTGGATTGCGTTGAAAATTCTAGGTATCTTGGAGCATTTATTGACTCAAAACTTACCTTTAATAAGCACTGCGAGGAAACCTGTAAAAAAGGACATCGTTTTAACCGAGCCTTTGTTGAATCTGTGTTGTCCTTTTCACTTTGTGTCTTGTTTTGGCAATCTGGCCCTAAAAGACAAAACTCTCTCAACCAGATCATAAAGTCGGCCAGTAGGCTTATAGGTAAATCACAACTTAGCCTCTCGGACTTTTTCTCCACACAGCTTCAGAGCAAGGCCAAGGATATTCTTGTGGATGGTTCGCATTATTTACATAACGAATTCCAGCTTCATCGTTCTGGCCGTCGGTATGTGGTCCCCAAGGGTAGAACCAAGGGATACAGAGACAGTTTTGTACCTGCAGCAATTGCGCTGCTGAATAAAATTGGTACGAGGGACGCACCTCGTGTGCAGCTGTTTAAGTATCTCAGGCTCCTGTGGGAGGACGGGGTGCATGGGGGGGTCGATACAACACTTGACGAGGCTGTATTGTAACGTATTGTATTAGGCCTGATTGTGAGTGTCTGTTGGTTGAATTGTAATGTTCTCTTTTCAATTCATGTTGTGTTGCTTTCTGTTTTTTTTTCTGGATTGCTGTGCCTTGTCTGCACAAAAAAATGTACCCCTTGGGTACCAATAAAGAAACCTCAGTCTTTTATCTCAAAGCATTTTTATTGATTTCATAATGTCCCTTTTTATGACAGCAAGGTTTATTTACATCAGCAGCCGATTGTCAAGTTATTGAGAAAGGCTTTGACATTGTTGTTGCATGAGCTAACAAATGCTAACTGGTTAAATCTGGTAGTAGTTGTTGAATTACTAGTTTAGGAGGCAGGGAGGGTCCTTAGCCAGTCACTTTAGCTCTCCTAGTCGTCATTTCAAGCTCTTTTCAGATATGAGATACGCAACATGGCTGCTTCATCAGTCTGTTGAAGTAATGGCATTTTGTCATTAAGACACAGGTCAGGTTCATGTTAATGCTGCTCACAGCTTTACTTAGAGGTACTCACCACAGTGACAGAGGTTACTGTAGCAGATACCTGATGTTTGTCATTCAAATAAGACTGGACAGAACATCAAGTGATTTATAATACAGAATTGTGCAATAAGAACCAAAGCACTTAATGTAACTAATAGTAGCTTATCAAACTGCAAATAACTGCTGCATAACAAATGATTTAACTTCAGCTGGTAAACTCAGTGACAGCTTACCTGTCTGAGGTGAAGAAAAGTACACAGTGTGACCTAGTGTTATAATCCTTATTGATCCTTTTCTCTGTCTAAAGTAATTTTAGTAATTTTAAGTAATTAATGCAGTTACTGCTGTTGTTGCATGTGTTGAACATTGGTGGAAATTGTGCAATGAAGTAAAAGAATATTTTGGAAAAAGATTGTAAGAATAGCCTTTTCCTGTCACATTGTCTGGTGAAGTACCCTCGTACTTATTAAACTCAGAGGAAAGACAGTCACAAACAGCTGGAAGCAGCAAACAGCATTTCCATTCCTGTTCATGTTTTGTCCTGTTCTGTCTACATCATGTTAAGGATGTACTTTTATGGACATTTGTGTTTGCAAAATAAATCAGAAAGGTGTTTTGTGATTTTACTGAAGTTTTTGGACCAATATTGTTGCTGAAATGTGGAAAGTCTTTCCCATATCACTTCACATAACTTTAAAATACGTCATTGTGCATGCCTGTCTGCGTGCAGTTTAGACCTGTGCCATGTTGACAGTCGTCTGACTGACTGGATGTAGGGCTAACCACTGCTCATTTCACATGGCTTTGTCCTTACCTTACGCTATCTGGATGTTGCCATTTTCTTAGCCGCAGAAAACAACAGCCATGTTTGTGCAGCAACCTGCCACAATACAAATTTTAACTTTTACTATGGACTTGAATAAGCTGCATTTTTTGCTTAGCACCATCCACAATGACTGTGATTGGTTAAAGGAAATGCAAACAAGCTGGATCGTCTGCATATAGCAGAATGATAGTGTGTCAGACCATAATGTAGTAAAGAATGGTCTAGAAAAGCAAGACCATGTTGAAAGTGATAAGGAAATGTAACTAGGTCCAACAGGTTACATGACTCATTTAGAAAAGTGAGCAGAGTACTCTTTCACAACAGAAAGGAGTGCATGTCTGAAAGGGGCATCATTTTCCTTTGCTTTGATCCTGTGGCACTGATCAGTGCAAAACCTGTGAATTCAGTATTTTGCAACTTGAAGGTACAATTAAAAGCAGACAATTCTCTTAATTTCAGCATTATGACACTTGTCACTTGTGATTAGGATGTCAGTCTTCTACTACTTTCCCTTGAAGTGAGCCAAAAATAAAACTACTGAAACTACTGCAGGAGTCTGTGTGCATGTCGAAGCCATTGACTCCTGATTGGCCAGTGACAGATTTCATCCTTATCACTCTGCCTTCTCAGTCCTCTCAATGTCTACTTTTGGCACAACCCCTGCCTTGTAATTGACCTCATCTTTGTGACCTCTCCCCTCCCTCCAGGATTCACTTCATAGAAAGTGAAAAGAAGGGTGGTTCTACTGAACTCAGTGTGTTCAGTCTGGTCATGTCTAGATTTATCTTGTTTAATGAGTCAAAGATTGACACAAATGTTGTTTGTGTTCAATAAAACATCTTTATTGTTTTATTTTTTGAGGTGAAGCTGTTTCATCACTTACATGAGGTGACATCAACATATTTTTCCATGTGTAGGAATTTAATAGATTTAAAGCAACATGAAACTTATATTCCACTCCAGTAAGAAATAAGACGTGTTGGGTTTGACAAGAGACAAGTAAAACAACAAAACAACGGTGTTTGTGATTTCTATTGTGGTATGTCACAGCCTCAGGCAACAGAGCTAAAGATGCTCCAGCAAAGACCTAATTTGGAAGCATTTGACAGGGCTCATGAGGCATTATAGGCACTGATTTGGATTAACCAGATAACACCAGCTACTGTAAGAGGGAGCACTTGGAACTTCTGATGCAGAGCACTGATGAGGACCATACAGACTTCTCAAGTCTGTCTAAATAGTTGCAGGTAGCTGCTGTTTTGTCACAGCTGCAGGCATCTGTGTGAAGCCTTTTGATTAAAAGCACGCTGCTTTGTTGCTGCAGCTAAAAATAGAAATTAAATCAGTCATTAGTTATTGTAGTTTAAAAATACTCCAAATCCATAATAGTGAAATTCTTAATAAAAAGCGCTGAAAAAAAGCTCCTGAAAGAGGTGGATTTGGAGAAATGGCTTTTCATCGTTAACTCCTCCAGAAAAATTCAAACGGCAAGGTCCATTATATTTTCAGCATATCTTTGTTTCTGGAATTATGCTGAAACACATCCAGGGTGGGATCACAGAGTCCTTGTAGGCAGGATTGAAATACACACACTAGTAGAGTTTAACACTACGTAAACTTTATGGTTGCTTTGAGGGACTGGTGGAAAAATATCAATCATTATTTCATTGTTCTGCAGTTAAAATAAATATGCAGTAATGATGATGACATTCTGTAGGAATCATTTTCACATGTAAACAACAACAACAACAAAAAAGGTAAAATTGACATCAACAGAACGTGTTTTGAATGTTGTCTGAAGCAACGTTGAAAAGGCACAGGTGAGCCAACAGAAAAAAAAAATACACTGAATATCCAAGATGAATTTGGTTTGGATACAAATCTAGAAAGTTCTTAAAATCAACTACAAGAAAACCTATTATGGAAACTGTTGTTAATTACAGGAATGACAGCAAGTTGCTACGACCGTTAAATACATACAATCTCACTATTTATCTCTATCACTTGAAAGAAAACCAAACACAATTTACACATAAGAGAAAAGAAAAAAAGAAAAAAAGAAAATTTGAACTGAAAACAGCAGCTATTCACACCCCAAATAAAAACACTGATGCTTGGAGCCAAATGCTGCCAACAGAAAGCAAAACTTTCACATTTCTCCAGTAAATCTGTTGCTTCAGGAATGAGACCAAGGTCATGTGATCCCGAAGAAAAGTTGCATTTATGCCACGAAGAAAGAATAAGAGGAATAGTAGCTGTTTGTCCACAGGATTTATCAGGAACATATTCCTCACAGCAGAGATGTGTTCACATTGTGCAATATGATCAGCATCTTATCAGACTGGTCTTTTCTCTCAAAGCAGGTGACTGCTGGAGCTGCCCGGTGAGTTCAGCTTCACGCAACAGCTCTGCAGGAACTTACACCTAAAACCCAATTGCTAAATATTTATGCATTTGAATCCACTTCAGTGTTCTGAAATAATGCATGAATTCAAAGACAGTATGGATGAAATCAAACAGTACTGTCGGTGCTCCACTAATCTACCAACAAATTCATTACAAAAAGTGTCACACCTACATATTTATTGCGTCCAAATGTCTCTCAAGTTCTCCCAGTGCTAGCATCATATAGATGTCACAATCAAGGGCATTTCTGCCATCACAATGCAGTTCCATTGTGGTGGTTCATTAAGCTAAACTTGAGCCAATCTGTGTCTCCTCCCCATAAAAAGAAACAAATGACCACGATGCCATCATCAGTGAGTGCACATAAATTGAAAGGGGTTTTAAGTGCTCCTGCAATGCTTGTTACGCTCCTCAGAAGTCCCATTATGGAAACATATCAAGCACCATATAGGATGGCTCCTCAATCTCCTACATTGTGTCAAAACTGAGACCCTTTGATCATTTGGGGGAAGAGAAGGAAGTTGCCGGCAGACACATCTGACAAGTTTAGCAGGTAAAAAGCAAATATTGTGTTGTGGCAAAAAATCCTGTGTTTATTCACCACTGTGACCAGGTGCACTGTATATTAGAGCAACCACAGGCCGTCACGTTGCAGTTCAGATTGTTTGTGATGAATGTTCCCCCTCAGACGCCTCAGGACGTCACAGTGAAACTCTGCCACGACACTCTGACGATGAGGGATGAGTTCACAGTGCACAACCACGTGAATGTTGAAGTAAGTATGCTCCTTCTCCGGTCATGGAGACTGTGGCTCTTTCACTGCAAAAACTGCAATTTGGCCTTTGAGTCAAAGTCACAGATGGATCTCTCATCTCCAGTGATGATTGTCTACTTACAGGTTGGATCATCCTGGCTGCTGACCGAAGCAGAGAGCAAACAAAGCATTTTGTGTCAGAGGTCCATGAAGAATGTAATGTACACCTGCCACTGGTACAAAAACATGTGGACCACAGGCCTGGTTGTTGATAGTGTGGCGTCATGACACTTTACAATTACTGCTCACACAGATTCTACCTGTATGACGGGGACGTGCTCCACAACTTTTTGTTCAGCCCTTGTATGATCCACCCATCTTGCTTGGTTTTCCCTGAACTACATTCAATGTATAAAAAAATAATAATCTGCAGTTACTTTGACGCATTGGTTGCGATATAAAAATAGTGGAAATGCTGACTGGTCCACTCAGTGACACCCTGCTTCCACAGTTCTACAGCAGAACCAGGACTTTTCGGATGGAAAATCACAGCAAAAAGTACACAGATTTTAAGTACCATAAAGCTACTTTGGGGGAAAACAAAGGGAAAAGGGTGCATGTTAAAGACTTAAAAGGAGCCTGCTCATTGACTCGCAACATTACACATAATGACAATAAATTAGAGCTAGCTCAGTGTGCTAAATGGTTGTGTTCATGACTCAAGGTGGAATTTGGCATTACTTGAGTATTTGTAGTGTGCCACCTTACACCTACTTCAGTTTGTCATTAGGTACTTTTCAAACATCATATTAAATCATTTGCTAAGAAACTAGCAGGCCATTAGGGCACTTTGGGGTTGCAAATGATCCATTCATTTGACATATCATTCCCCCTCTCACCCCAACTGATGATGCCTACCCTTACATTTGAACCCTCTGAGCCCAATAACATGCCCACACAGTTTTGTTGAGAAATTAACCAAGTCTAAACTTGGAATCACGTTACTCTACAGGTCACATTTGTTCAAAAAAATGCCAAAAATTCAACTGTTGGCACCAGATCCAGAATTATATCATAATATTTGACAGAAAAAAGTCAAATATAAGGAGCAACATATAGCATGTAAAGCCACAGTTTTTCCCCAGTATCGGGAACCTGTGGGCTCTTGGAAAAATGCTTAACATGTTGATTTTTTATTTTTTTTGTCAAATTAAACATCAAAGAAATTAAAGTTTTTTTGGTTTGTTTTCTTTCTTTCTTTTTTTTTAAACTGTAATGCTGCACAGCAGACATTTCTGAGTTCTCTCTACGTCTAGCCATGGCTGTGCAGGACTTTGTATTTCAGTAAAAATAAGGCCACAGTGAGGAAAACCATGACAGGGGCAACAAGAGGAGTAATAAATTTAGCCAATAAAGCATCTATACTTGACCTCAAGTACAGAACACTGCTTCTGCTACTGACAAGAAGTATGAGGAGAAGTTGTCTGACAAGTTGACTAAAGCCCCTTTCAAATGTGGGACATGGAACATTGCTGGGTTCGTCAATCCATTAAAGTGACAGCATTTCGTCACTTTAAGGCCCTTTTAGACATAGGTCACAGGGTTTTCTGTTCATGTTCCTCATGGCTGCATTCACAAATATCCACCACACTGTCAGTTGTCACTCACGCAAAACTAGTCAATACACCAAGTGAGGTACAATGCACAACAATGAACAGACTAAAACTAAACGTATAGCAGCTAATTAAAGTGTCTAAATAACTACCAGCCCAGTTTACCCTGAATTCTTAAACAGTGAAACAAAGCTCAGGACTCAACCTGAGGACAGTTGCTATGTGACAAAATATGAAACTGCAGCTTATAAGATGTGAATCTGTGTCACAGCTCATCTGTCTGAGGTGAAGAAATGTTCACAGCTGCTATTAGATCCTGATCGTCCCTTCCTCCAAGTCGGGATCATTTACAGTTGAACCTATTGAAGTTCTACTATTGCGCCGTGCGTAAATGCGCACAGCTCTCTCTCTCTCTCTCTCTCTCTCTCTCTTTGGAGACATTTGTGGAATTTACCTCTGTCTAATGCTACAGGTTTGTAATAAACGATGAAGAATTAGTCCTAAACAGCTGGAAGCTAAACTGTCATTCTGTGTGTTACAGCTCACCTGCCTGAGGTGAAGACACGTCACCTGTTGGGTCCTGGCTCATACTGATCAGCTTTCCATGATCTCTTGGGGTGAATTTATAATTAAAAGAATCTATTCAAGTTAAATTATGTGAGCAACTCTCTCTCTCTGGAGACACTAGTATGCTGCAGGTATTATACAAACTCAGAGCCAATAGCTCCAAACAGCTGGAAGAAACAAACTTCAGCTCCTCTGTGGAGAAAAACCTCTGGATTACATTCATCATCGGTGACTATTGTTATTCTTTAGACTGTTAATGTCTGTTTTCATCTCATTAAGGTTTCATTATTAATACCATCCCATTTCGTTGTCTAACAGATTTGAAACTGTAAAGCAAAGTGTGTGAAAAAAATTGTGCTGTGATTGTGTATTAAGTGTTTCTGATGTTTTCAAACGAATATTGATGCTTCCTCAAATCACTTGACACAACTCAAAGTACTGCTGCTTGTGTTTGTATATCCATTAGTATGACAGTTCAGTTCACACTTGTGCCATATTAAAAGTTATATGGAAGTGTTACTAGGTCCAACCTAGTGACCTAGTAAGATTGGTGGCCCAACTTTTATGGATGAGCAACCAGGGTGCACATTCAGACATGCAGCCAACCCATTGAGTTGCTGTCATTGTAATAGAATAGAGAGCATGTGTGAAAGGGGTAGAACTGATATCTGTATACGTCATCATGTCTCCCAGCCCGACAACAAATGTCTCTGGAGCTACTAACACTGTCACTGAACTCTTCTGGTCAGTAATCATGTTGCACCGTGAGCACTTTACAAGCAAACTTTTCTCCTTGACCCCAAGTGACGAATAAATATGAACTTGTTGGAAGGGCACATTTCCTAAAGGACATGAATGCAGCATAGGGCAGCCAACTCATGGACTAAGGGATCGCTTATGTCCTGTCAAAAAGCTTCAGCTTGATTCCCTGGTTGCAATCAGAGAAGAGAGGGCATCTGAGAAGAGTGTTAGCAACAGCACTTGATAATTATCAAGTACTACACAGAGTGATGAGGAATTAGCCTCACGCTCTTCCAAGTGTAACAGTGAAGAGCGGTCAGGCTGCAGATGGGCTTGTTTTCAGTCCAGACGGCTGGCAACTGCTATCAGGAAAGGTGGTGCTACAAAGGCAGCCAGCCTGCCGTCACTCCCACTCACTTCCAGTCATTCCCTGCAAGACTCAGAGCTCCAGGGCAGATACTGGCTTTGCTTTATAATAGGTTAAATGCTGTTTGTCAAGTCAAACCATTCCAAGGTACAAAATACGAAGACATGGAAGTTGTTCTGGGAACTTTTTTCTGACATAAAAGTGGTCATTTTAGATAAAAAACTCAATGTTGTCCAGCTGTAGCCAAAAATAAGGTCAGCTTAAAACTGAAGATATCAGCATCTGTTTTGATACATCTGTATCAGTCTGAACAGACACTCCTCATCTTCTCTACATGTAATTAAGACAGCTTATATTCAAGTCATGATCAGGTCTTTCTTCAGTGTTGATGCCAACTGGGTGTTCATGAGACTAGAAACGTTCCTCTGCTTTTCCAGCATCAAAACTGTCACTACTAGAAGTCCATGCCATGAAAACGGCCAAATAGCCGACTTAGCCACAAACTCAAAATGACTTTTCAGTGGCTATCCACGAATACAATGACTGAATCGGTGGAAAGCAGGCTTCTCCATCTGTGGTCTGTGTGCAATGGCACTGTTCTGACAACATTCCAGCACTGACACAGAAGACAAAGGAATTATCTTGGTTTTAGATCAACCCTGAGAGATTTGTTGTGTTATACTGTCTGCAAGTTTACATGTCACGCACTGGAAGGCCATACTGGCAGGGGATGAGCTTCAGTGTTGAAGACATACTGGTCTAAGCTAATGAGGTTGGGATTGTCTGAGAAGAGCAGGTACAGATATTTCAGGGTCTCTCCCAGGAAGAAGCTCTCCATCTTGTCTCGGGGACTTGGGTACTCTGGGTCCCGCACATTGTTAATGGAGGTGTAGCCGCCAGAGGAAACCTGAGTGGAAAGACACATTTGTCCACATTTACAATGTTTCCTGATCTAATTACAATTACTGTTACAATAAAGTACTACTTCCTGAAAACTAGGTTTGGTCATTGAGAACCGATTCTTTTTTGGAACTTGTTCCAAAATTGTGATTAGAAAGAAATCATTTAGTAAGTTTAATTTTGATTCTGCTTATTGGTTCCCAAACAAATTTCACTTGTCTTTCTTTGCAGTGTACTACTACTGCAAACACCTACTGTATATCTACTGCTGTTCATCTGCGTAATTAGTCATGCAAGCTGAATGCCTGCTCATCTTTCCTTCTCCTAATGCATTTGTCCTAATAAATTATGAGTCTGCATTTTTTCAGTTAGCCGACTCAGCCATTGCTTGATTTGTTGCCAGCTGCTTGATTAGCAGTTAAACAGCACAAACTCTCTGCTGTTTAACTGCATTTGTTAAAATTTTGTGACTGTCTTGTAACTAATGGTAGTCACAACTGCTGCAAAATGCTTTACAAGGACATAACTCTTTTCGTTACAGTAAAATAGCTGAAGTAAACACAAAGAAAAGTAAAGAAAAGCGACTACTGTCGCTATGGTTACTTTATTCAGTGTAGAAGTGTTTTACACCACTCTTCTGTGAAGAATGAAGGAGGATGCTTTAGTAACATAACATGAATTCTTTACTTCTGTGACAGCAACACACTGTGAAAGTCCTGCATTGAAAATGTTACTTAATGTAAGAGTGTCTAACTATAATCAGGAAACTGTACAACAGCATTAAAAGTACTTAAAGCATGGGTGCCCGTATAGCTCACCTGGTTGAGCGGGTGACCCATGAACAGGGACTACAGTCCCCAACGCAGCAGTTGTGAGTTTGAATCCCGCTCATGACCCTTTGCTGCAGGTCTCTCCCTCACTCTTCTCCCCCCTTTCCTGTCTCTCTATACTGCACTAAATAAAGGCAAAAGCCCAAAAGTACTTAAAAGCAGAAGAGTGACTGTTTTATTGTAACATTACATCATATTTTTGTTACTTATGCATTAATGTAAACAAAGGATTTATCCATTGTAGTAACCCTTACCACCTGCCCAATCTTACCTCATGCTAGAGGCTAACCGGTACACACATCACACACTCTCCTTACTTTTTAAAAAATATATACCTTGACTGCGGTTTATTTAGCCTGTAGCTATGTGACATGAGTTTATGACAAACCTGACTTTTTCATGTTAACAACCTTTATATGTGAGTATTTGTTATGACTTAGTCCTACAGAAGCCCCCCTAAGACATTGATCCTCACCTAATTTCCTTTGGGATTAATTAGGGTTCAATTTATCTTATTTTATCTTATTAATTTAATCCATACAGTTATTGCAGACCAGCATATATTTCACTGACCTTAGTGTACTTGTCAAAGTTTTGGAAAATCTCCCAGCCCCACTCCCGGTACTTGTGATCCTTTGTGAACCTGTGCAAGTAGAAGAGACTCTCCACTGTCTCTGGTCGCAGGAGGTTGTGTCGGTCTGCAAGCTGTTACAGAGAAAACAAAGGAGACACAAACAGTAAAGTAAGAAAAACATCTCATATTACCATCTGCTTAACGAACACCCTCCTCCCTAACCTTTGCAGGATCCTTTGCAGTGACATTCCACTATTTTAAACATTCTCACACAATTGCAGTGGCCTCCAAGAATAGCACAAGCATAAGTGTCATGTACAACACTAGACATGAAAGTGTGGTACCAAATGATGTGACAATACAGTTCAAAAAGTATATGGACATCCAACGGAAGCTGCCAACACATAGAACACAGAAGCTCTGATTACAACACACACACAGGGAGTGTGAATTCATTCTCTGCTGTACAGGTGCATTTCATATAATTTTAATAAAAATTTTTTCTTTTTTTTTTCATCATACATTACATCACAGTTAAAACAAACAAGGGCTTGAAATATTCCAGTTTATGTGTAATGAGTATAGAATATATACAATTTTCTATTTAAACATTGTCTGATGAAAAATATAGAGCATCAAAGGAGATGGATGCACTTGTAGATGTTGTTACTCCACTTTATCTTTACATAGCAAACACTTGTCTGCTGCTACATTACTGGTCTCATATTTAGTTACATCTCATATATAGAACCTTGAGCCACCATTAATTCCACTTTTCCTTCCTCTGCTGTGACAAGTCAAAATGTTTGCCTTTCTAGATTTCACTTACAGTTACAGGTGGAGAGAGTGGAGAGCTTCAAGTACCTGGGTGTTAACATTACACAGGACCGGACATGGTCTTGGCACATCAACACCCTGATGAAGAAAGCGCAACAGCGCCTCTACCACCTCAGACGCCTGAGGGACTTTAAGCTCCCTCTCAAGTTGCTCAGGTACTTTAACACCTGCACCATTGACAATGTTTTGGCTGGGAGCATCACCACCTGGATGGACAGCAGCCCACAAACAATGCAGGTTACAAGCCAGGAAGATTGTGAGTGAGCCCACCCACCCCAGCCACAGACTGCTCTCTCTGCTGCTGTCAAGGCAGCGTTACCGCTGCCTGAAGGCAAACGCAGAGAGGATGAGGAGGAGCTTCTTCCTTCAGGCTGTCTGCCTGCTAAACCTGA
>NW_007578120.1:0-24718 GCF_000690725.1 Stegastes partitus | reverse complement strand
GTCATTTGGTATTGTCTCGCGGGCCAAATATAGTTACAAAGCGGGCCAAATTTGGCCCGCGGGCCAGAGTTTGACACCCCTGCCTAATTGCATCCAAGACCTTCTGGCTGATGATTTTAGGTTTTCCTGAAGCATGTGGAAGTAATCCTCCTTCATTATTCCATTTACTTTATGTTAGGCAGCAGTTCCACTGGCAGCGATAGAGCCCAAAGCATAATACTACCACCATTGTGTTTGATAGTAGGTATGTTGCTCTTAGGGTAAAGGCCTCATCTCTCCTCCAAATAACTTCTGGTCATTTGTGCCTAAAAAGCTCAATTATTGTTTCACTGACCCCAAAACTTTTCCCCAGAAGGCCTTTTCTATGTCCATTTTCTTCGTCCTCAATTTGTAAACATTCTGACAATATACCCAAGCGTTGGAAGATGGACTTTTTTGCTTACCTGATGAACGGTCATTTTTTTTGTGTGCAAACAAACTTTGAAGTCACTATTCCAATGGCACTAATACTGGCTGTATAAAGTGAATTACTGTTACCCCTAGTACAGTAACAAAAGGTGTAGCTCATTACATTTACATAAAAATGATCCACTAAATTTGAACTATCAGAATGTTTTGCTGTAATTTACAGAGGGATGCGTATCTTTCACAAGTGACAACCTATTTTTTGTTTTGTTTTGTTTTGTTTTTTTACAGGAAACATATGTCTTTTCTATGGTATCAAATACCAGATCAGGAAATAATGTATGAAAACCTTACTGACCTTACAGAAGTTTCCTCTGAGTTGACCTGTCCAAGTACTTTTTGGGACCATTGTATGTGTGCCATCAGTGCTAAGTCTGGGTCAAATTTACTTTTCCCAGGCATTCAAGCAACACCTTTATCCACAATGACAGAAACCAAGTTTGTAGACAAGTCAGTAGGTAGGACTTCTGAGGACACTACTGAATTAGTTTGGTCTCTTTACACACTCTTGGAGGACTGTATCTACCTACCTTTACGTCAATGTCTCGTGTGCTGCCTTCATGCATGTTAAAGTGGACTATCTCTGGACTGAGGCCTGTCTCCATCTGGATGTACATCTGGTAGCAAGTCTCCATCAACTCTTTGGCTAGATCCATGTGATCAGCAGGCAAGCCGTTGTGAGCACCAAGGGCCAGAGTACCTGGCAAAAAACAAACTAGATGGTCCTGGGGAAAAAAAGTGTAAACAAGACCAGAGTTAATAGACAGCTGTGCTACAGACATATGCCCCAAAACACATTTGTGATGAAAAGACACTGACTTGAATAATTAGTTTATGAATGTAAAAATTATTTCTTAAATGCATAGTTTCATCTCTGTAGCTTCTAAGTTGATCTGTATCCTTCATTTTGTGGTGAATTATATTATTTATATCAAAAATCTCTTTGTTGTCATAACTTTTTGAAAATTTCTCAATTTTACTGTTAGCACAAAGGCCCAAAAAAACAGGTTTTCAGAAGAATTTCTCTGTTTGTTCTCAATGCCAGTGATGTTATGTGTAATAATAAAGGTCCACCAAAGTCAGTTTTAAAGACACAGGAACACTGCATTCAGTCCATCAGTTGTAGAAAACAGTGGCTAAAGAGTCCGACACAGTTCAGTGTAACAGTTTTCAAAGACCCAAGGCTTCCAAACTCCAGGAGTACTTAAAATATCACAAAATCAAAAAGTTGTATGAACACGTTTTGCAAATGAGAGATTTGCTTATATGCCTCAGCCAACCAGTAAAATCGCAGTTTCTATTTATGTCCATCCAGACTAAGTAATATATGCAGTGGTGACTTTGAAGTGAGCTGATTCATTGAGAGAAACAAATCCAATTCCTTATTTGTGTTCATGTTTGTCCACAAGAACTGATTTTTACAAAATACAAAGTCATAACCATGACATTGAGCAATGCTTTAAAAATGGATTTCAAAACTGTCAAATATAGTCAGTCTCCACTTCTCTTCCCAAGTTATCGTGTTAAATAACAGTTAGAAAAGTGTTTCTGCAGAACATTGTCATGTCATGTGAAGGTGACTTTTGACCTTTTGGATATAAAATATCACTTTAGAATTTTATCCTAGTTGACCTTTGTGTACATTTTGTCATACCAAGCATATGAATTCTTGAGTTGTGGGTAAAAACATGTTTTTTGAGGTCATGGTGACTTCACCACCAACATCTGAGAAGTTCATCCATGAGTTCAACTGAACAAACAGATCTAAAGATATTTTCCAAGAGTCTTTAAGAGATACCATATGAGCAAGAATGAGACAACAACAATAACTGATAGTGTAACTGTCACTGTCAATGTGGATGTTGAAGGAGGTTGCTTTGAATCTTTAATAGATTTAATAGCAAATGGCAAAGAGAAAAATACACATGGAGTCAACCTCAACTACTGAACATACCACTGCCTTTTCAGACCTTTTTACTGAGACAAACATTGGTCTCGCAACACCACATATTTTACAAATTTATCTGCCGAGTGTCAACACTAGCTGATTTTAGCTTAATGACTCGTGGACAAAAGAAAATAATTTTTTAATGAATTAGCATTTGACAGGATAACAGACTGTTCACACCTGAGGCTATAAGATAACAGACAAGCAACTCTGAAGATGGTTTTAAATATTACTGACCATTTTTGGGCTGAACTGTCCATGTGAGAGTTCTCCAACAAAGGTAAGGCCATTAGGTGAAGACTTCTGCAACAGGTTCTTCTTTACACCCTCTATTGCCTGTAGATAGTCCTCCAAGAATCTAAAATTGTACACACAAACACACTCTTCAGGAACAGCATTCAGTTTTCAAAAATGAAATAAGAGCCCCTATAGCTCACCTAGTTGAGCGGGCGACCCAAAAACAGGGGTTATAGTTCCCATAGGCAGCGGCCATGGGTTTGACTCCCACTCAAGACCCTTTGCTGCAGGTCTCTCCCCATTCTTCTCCTTCCTTTCCTGTCAATCTCTACTGCTCTAAATAAAGGCATAAAGCCCCCAAAATATATATAAGAAATAAAATAAATAGGAGAGAAATCCAAAACAAAGTGGCATTGCCCAAACGGTAAGCAGCAGGGAGTCTGTGGAGACTTGCATGCAAACTATTGATTAAATTAGCACTTTACACTTGGGCACTGCCTGTAATTATCAACATTAACACTTAAAACCTGGCAAGTTTTGCCAAAGATTTGGCTCACGCAATTAAAGAGAGCCTGTTTGGTTCTTCTCCCCCTTGAGGAATCGTCACCTTATCGCAGTGGAGGGGTTTGAGTGTCCCCGTAATCCTTGGAGCTATGCTGTCTGAGGCAATAGCCCCTGGTAAGGTCTCCCAAGGCAACTTGGTCCTGGGGGAGGGGCCAGACAAAGAGCAAATCAAAAAATACTGATGACAGTCTAAAATAGGAAAGCCGCCACCTCGCCGGGAATAAGGAAACCGGGGCCTCCCCCTTGCACCAGGCCTGGGGAGGGGGGGCTTGCCGGAGAGCCTCTGGTGGTTGAACTTTGAGGCCCTGTGGGGTTTGGTTGGGCACAGCATGAAGAAGCAACACAGGGCAGCTGCCCAGATGACCCACCACCAACAGGACAGAAAACTGGGGTCGGGTGCCAACCAGGCAGTAGGCAGGGGTGGGCGTCTGCATGCGCCGCCCCCTGGTGGTGTAGAGTGGTTGTGGGGACGTGGAGCGTCACCTCACTGGTGCGGTAGGTGGAGCAACAGTGGCTAGATATAGTCGGGCTCACCTGCACGCACCGCAAGGGGTCCAGAACCAAACTCCTGGAGAGGGGTTGGACTCTCTCTTTTCTGAAGGTGCTCAGAGTGAGAGGCGCCGAGCGGGTGTTGGGATACTCAAAAGCCTCTGGCTGAGCGCCACTCTGTTGAAGTTCTCAACAGATGGTGAGAACAGGCAGAATGGATGGATGGATGGATGGATGGATGGATGGATGGATGGATGGATGGATGGATGGATGGATGGATGGATGGATGGATGGATGGATGGATGGATNGATGGATGGATGGATGGATGGATGGATGGATGGATGGATGGATGGATGGATGGATGGATGGATGGATGGATGGATGGATGGATGGATGGATGGATGTTCTTTCAGTGAAACCTGAATTTCCAAATGACAGCTCAGATAATCCTCTAACCATTTCAGACTGAATTTATGAACACAGCCATGGCAAAACAATAAGGTGGCCAATGATTATTTTTCATCTAGAACCTGTGCATTATGTGTGAGCTAATTGCAGCATCAACATCCCAATGTCCACATGCAAAACAGTCAAATCTCAGGAAGTGCAATGTGACATAAGGCAAATTACCTCAAACACATACTAGAACGATTTTTTTGCAGCTTGACACTAAACGAAAACACCCACCATGATCATTTTCCATTACTAATTTACAAAACAAGTTTGTCCGAGTTTCTTACTTTATATAAAAGATACAGAGTCTGATGATGTGCAGGCTCCACACGTGCACAGCAAAGTGAGTGAGGACCAGGAGACAAATACTGAAAATAAAGATTTGACTGCAAAAAGAAATGCAACGTCAGCTGTATGGAAATATTTCAGCTACAGTAAGAATGATATAGACCAAAAACAGGTACTCTGTCAGCAGTGTCTCACAACTGTTGCCTCTCCATGAGGCAACACCACTTATGAAGTTTTACAATGTAAATCAGCACTGCAAAACTCTCTACGACTAGTACAAATCCACAACTAAATGCCAAAGCAATAAAGTATTTCAGATGCCTTTGCCAGTTTTACTACATAGAAAGGTTCCAAAGAGCCTTTTCAGCTCTTTTTAAATGTTTTCTTTTTCTTTTTCTTTTTGATAGAATGATTAATAATATCAAAATAGTTTAAGTAGTCTGGTAAAAAATTCCTGTATTCTTTCATATTGCAATATAATTAGTAGAAAAACAAAATACCACAGGTTAATGGGAGATGAACACTGAGCTAAGCAGTTGAGAACAGGCCTGTACCTGCACCTTACCATGTTAAGCACTGTGAGATGACATTTGTTGTGAATTTGAGCTATGTAAATATAATTTAATTTAATTGAATTCTGATCCCTTGAGGAAACCCACCAAAATCCCACAGTTTAAGTTGTTTTGTGGATTGGGATCATGTTCTGGGGTGCACAGAGACTCAGTAGTTCGCACTGTTGGCTCACAACCAGAAGATCCCTGGTTCATGTCCCCGCCCGGGATCTTTCTGTGTGGAGTTTGCTCTTGTTCTCCCTCTGCAGTGTGGATCTCACCAGGTACTCTAGCTGCCTCCCATAGTCCAATGCTGTTAGATACTCACAGCAAAGCTTACATTCTTTTGCCACACAGAGATACATAACACTGGATCATTTCCCTCAATAAATAAATAACCAAGTATAATATTTTGGTTTGATTTGTTTCTCAAGGTTCTTTTTACCTACTTGGTGGACTTGTGTGAAAATTGGATGACTTGTAGGTCAACATCTCGCAGTTACAAAGGGTTTTCCAAAAGCTACACAAACTTTCAAGTACCACCTTAAATTGTAAATACATAACATATGGTGGGCTGACTCTGCAAAAGTACCTGAATGGTCCTTAAAGGCATTACATTTCATGTTGTTACATTCATTTCATTAATTCGGACTCACTGGTTCTCTTTTTTGCCTCCCTGGATCCACTGCTTCAGCAGGTATTCATAATAGCTATCTGCTCTGGCTCCCAGTGTGTAGATGCCTTGATGGGTGAACTGTCCATTGTTTGTGTTGATGAACATAGGCACAAGACCATCCAACTTGCCATCCAGCTTGTGGACCTGCTTCATAACCTCAGTCACTGCAGCCTGTAGAACCAATGATGGAGGTCAGATCAGTTAGGTTGTGGGGATTTCTTTGACATTCATTTTATGAGTCAAAGTCACACATGGGGAGTATCCCTATCAACTCAATTGATAAATTTAGTCCTGCAATTTTTGTGAGGCCCTGTAGTACAGTAAGTCCTTACTCCCAAAACAAGCAGAAAGTATGTTAGTATTTATTCAAGAGCACAATTTCTTGTTTTCACATTCAGATACTGTAATGCTGTCTCTCAAAACTCTGCCCTTGCACTCAAATAGTCGCTGCCTTCATATATGCTGCTGCTTTTTTAACCGATTTTCTGTGCTCTAACTTAAACACTCCTCTGTGCACTAAAGTTGCTTCTGTGGGCTCACAAAGGTGAGGGAAACTTAACATTTAACCAATGCATACATTCAACTGATGAATAAGAGAATTTTTTTATTTTATTTTATTTTTTTACAGCGTGGCTAATCGTACAAGTTCCACGTCCACATGTTACTTCTGTAATGCCTGGAGACAATCTCCTACCCTCTCGTGCTTTGACTGTTTCATATCGTCACCCCTTTGCTGTCAACAAGATCAACTAATGTCTTTTTGGCATGTTTTGGCACCTACATACAAGTCACCCACTAATATATTATTATTACAAACAGTCTCCTCCCTACCTGACTACAAATACCATGTGGTACCTTGACAATGCTCAGGGTCAGATTACCTTCCTAGAACTGCTCTCTGTCACTGTAAGCCACAGATCATGTACTGGAATACCAAATAATTTGCCACTGCAGCAAACTTTGGAACAGGACTTGAGTGATTTCTTCAACACTGGGCATATCCCAGACACGCTTGATTGCATCTCTTGGTCAGTTACCTGGTACTGTGGTTCTTGGGTGAGGCGACTGAGCTCCCTGAACTCCAGCTGGATGCTTGTAACTTCAGCTACAGTGCTGTCTGAGGTCCAGCGAGGTGGGTGGGCGGTGCCTTTCCCAATGTTCACATCAGAGTACGGGATCCTGGACGGAGTGTTGAAAGCAGGCATCAGCCTGGAGCCAATGTCTTTCTGTGCAGAAAGAATGCAGATTACATGCAGATGTTTGCAACTGAATGGGACTGAATACTACAAATGGAAGTGTCAAAGTTGAATGACTTAATTTGATTTTTACATTTTGATGGAAGGTGTGCAGATTTACAATGGGTGTGCAGCCACTTTGAGATGTGTTGCTATTTGTGGCAAGGGTATGTATTGTTTTTTGCTTCTCATTAGTGACTACTGAATGCCTTGCTTTGCAGTTTATAGCTCATGTATTATTAGAGGAAAAGTTTTCTCTCGTGAATTCTAGGATGATTAAACTGAGATTTTTCTGGCATTACTATTTTTTGCAAAGATACCACGACATGAGCTGATATAAATCAATTAGTAGACAGAAAAATAATTATGGAACAACTTCAATCAACTATTTAAATGATTCTAACAAGCACAAACACTTAAAATGTACTCCATGACCCACCTCACCAAATATGAAATGAAAATAAAAATCATGCACATGCAGTCATGGGAAAAATTATTATATCACCCTTGTTTTCTTCAATTTCTTGTTCATTTTAATGCCTGGTACCACTAAAGGTATATTGTTACTTGAAGAATACACTGAACATGACTTTATGTCCTATTTGACATGCTGAAGCTTAATTCTATTCCCAGTGTATATAAGAGGTCATTTCATGTCATAAGCAGCACTGCACATGCAAAGGCCTAGAGTGGTTTCCTGCTTACATTCAAGCCGTAGTACAACTTAGAAGTTGTCAGCTCTCACATAATGCCTAAAACAAAAGAATTATGTGAAACCACAAAGGCAGCCATCTTGGCTCTGCTAGAAATTGGCATGACAGGTAGTGTAAAAACTGAAGATCTCCAAGACAGCCATTCATTACACCACGACAAAACAAGCCCAACATGGTACTACCAAACTGCTAGCTGGTCGCGGCAGGAAACGCCTTTCTGCCCCACAAGATGACCGTGCACTCATCCGTTCCTATGTTAGGAATCGTCGTCAGACCTCCAGGAACCTTAAAAATGAGTGGGCACTGTCGAGAAATGTGACTTGTTTGGCAAGGACAGTTTGAAACCGACTTCTTGAAGCTGGTCTGAAGTCACACAGGGCACTGAAGAAGCCCTTCATCAATGAAAGGTCGAGGAAAGCCTGGTTACTCCTTGCTGGGGATCAGTAGGATTGGACTGTTGATGATTGGCTAAGGTTCTCTTCAGTGAATCCAATTTTCAGTTGATGCCCACTCCAGCCACTTACTGGTTAGGAGGAAGCCTGGAGAAACCTACAAAGCAGACTGTCTTGCCCCTACTGTAAAACATGGGGGTGGATCAGTGACGATCTGGGCTTGTTTCAGTTTGGGTGGAACAGGGCAAATGCAATTGTGTGATGGGCTGTGACAGGGCTACTCTTGAAAGACAATGGTGGGCTAATATTTTTTTCCATGACTGTACATGTCCACTACCACCACCATGTTTCACTGCTGGCATGATGTTCTCCTTGTGGAATGCACTATTAGCTTCACACCAGATGTCTTCCAGAAACTTCCACCCTTGATTCATCAATCCACAGAATCCTTTGTTCTTGTTGGTCAGGAGTGGTTTGCATTTTGCAACTCTCCCATGGATGCCATCGTTGCCAAGTGTCTTCCCTATTGTGGAAGCACTGACCTTCACTGGGGCCAGTGAGGCCTGCAGTTCTTTTGATGTCCATCAGGGTTCCTTCATGACCTCCTCGATAAGATGTTTACAAGCTCTTGCAGAAATGTTGGTCGGCCGGCCACTCCTGCAAAGGTTCACCACTGCTCCATGTTTTCTCCATTTGCGGATAATGTCTTTCACTGTGATTCACTGGAGTCCCAACGCCTTAGTAATGGCTTTGTAGCCCTTTCCAGACTGATAAATGTCAAACACTTTGTTTCACATTTGTTCTTGAATCCCTGTAGAACATGGCATCATGTGCTGCCTTTTGAGACCCTTGAGTCTACTTCACCATGCCAGCCAGGTTCTATGTGATGTTTAGATTCAACAAGTCTGGTAGTTATCATATGTGGGTGTGGCTAGTGAAACTGAACCCAACTGCCAAATGAATTTGGCCAATTGGTAGATTGGTAGCTAAGGGAGCAATTACTTGTTCATATAGGGCAAGGTGGGGCTGGACATAATTTTTCTTTCAAAAAATGAAACCATCATTTAAAAACTGCATTTTGTGTTTTCTGGGGATATCTTTGTCTTATAATAAATTTAGTCTGATAATCTAAAACATTTAAGTTTGACAAATATACAAAAGTATCTGTAGGGGGCAAATACTTTTTCACAACACTGTATAACAGTATGCAACAGCGCAATGTGTAACTACCTGCTAGATACCGTAAAAAGAGAGCCCTGTTTGTTTTTCAGTGTCTAATGTGAGAGGCAATGCGATCATCGGCATAGCACACTGATGTATGTCCTATAGTATACATACTGTAGTATGAATGGAGCCATATGCACATCTACTGACAGTGTTCAAAGTCTGCACTGATCAGTACACGGTAAAGCAGAAAAAAAACAACTGGACTTCCAAGTCTTTACATTCTTGATTTAGGCTACTCTTTCATACAAATCACTACAACAGGTGTTTTTGGCTAGCTGGTTTAAAGACTGATGTTCAAGTCAAGCCACTGTGAGCGCCTTTTCCAAATGCTTCACCTTGTGTTTCTTGAAGCAGTTCACAGTTGATTTTAATGCATGCTTTTTATTGATGGAAATTGCAAGCTGGAAGTGCTTTTATATTTTTTAATAGCATTCCCCTACTTTGTATTTAACTCGCTTAACTCGATCAGTTGCTCAGAGCAACCCATAGCTATTAAGTGTTTCTACAAGGTTTAAAGAGTCAGAATTTATCAGCTCTGAGGTTATCGTTAGCTGATGGTTCCTACTGATGATTGTTCCTTAGACGTTTTAATCAGTCAGTTATGTCCAATGAGTTAATGAATAAGGAGTTCACAGTTCAAGACTTTACAAGCAGAAAGGTTCTGAACCATCTGCATATGGCACAGTTTTTGCATAAAACTGTACAGGCTGGTGGTACTGAGAAGACAAGACCCGGAATGAGTTATAACAAAAACTGAAGTCCACTACCTTCACAATTATTGCCTAATTTCTTTTTTAATGTCTTGGGCTTTGAAATGAGTGTGTGGAGACTCACAGCTTTGTCTAAAAACAGGGTGTCTCCAGTCAGATGGTAGGTACTCAGCAGGCCTCCCAAGATGCGAATGGTGCTTTCAAACAGGTTCACATCAACATTTTTGTTGAACGTGAGCTCTGTGGCCACCCATAACTTCGCTTCTTCAAATTCTGCAACACATAGAATAGAATAGAATAGAATAGAATAGAATAGAACTTTATTGATCCTTTGGTGCAAATATACAACATATATACTTTTAGAAAAAATAGATTATAATATACGATCTACGTAAACATTATTATATATTACAAATATATAAAATAATAAAGCAGAATCTATACTTTGCATTAAAATCTCAATATATGCATAACTCAACTTATTATGAAGAACTGTTTTTCATCTCTTTTTCTTACGACTGTCCCAATCAGTGATGATATAGGGGCATGGCGTATTTAGCTTTGTTGTGAAGAAACGGGTTTGGCAAGGTTCTGAGGATTTTGTAGGCTGCCACCTTATCAGAGTAACTTTTCATACATGCAAAAAGTCAGTATTTGATATCGATTATTGAACATTGATTTTTTTTTGTGTAACATTGGATGGTTTATCTAAAAACAGTAAAGACATAGCCCTGAGGAAGAAGTACTAAGTTGGGAGGTATAAAGGTCAGTATACCTTCTTTCAGCTCAAGGATCCACATGGTATCCAGGGCATCGATAAGCGTTAACCCAAGACCAAACCACTCGCTGTAAGACTTGGAGATGGGCCTGAGCTCGTCATGGCCCCAAGCAAACTCTTTATAACCCTTCCAAGCATGTCTGAAAGCTTCTCGCACTGCCTCCAGCCAGGTAAATTCTAGAAAAGACAAGACAAAAATAGAGTCTTCTTATTATCTCTTCCATGTGTACAGAGAGAGACTTAGAAACAAGTGACTAGTGTCAGAGGACAGATGTCAAAGTTGCACTTATATAGGCTACAATTACACTTTAAGGGGGATATTACATGTCACGGTCACACATAGCACAGTCACAGCCCTAAAAACTGTGATGCAAACACTTTCATTCTTTTAGCTAAGTTGACAAATAATAATTCAAAATCAATACAGAAACTAGTAAGAAAAAGATGAGATACCTAAGTCTGTGGAGGTTTTGACTTCCTGGTTGGCAGGTGAATCCTCCCTTTTTTCCCCACTCTTGGTGCCTTCCGTGGCTTCATCAGTATCAATCACAGCCCCACGCCAGCTAGAAGTTACCATGAGATTAATTGTAAATAGGAACTAAATAAGACCAATGACACAGTCAGGCAGAAAAAGTAGATTGTTGGCTTTGTGTACACATTTCGACAGCAAATATACAAGCCCTTCTGAAACAGTGCCTTCTGACAAAGGTGATATAAAAAAAAATAACAAGAAACACACATTATGAAAATTATTGGTCTCTGATTAGGTGCCAAATAATTAAAACCTCAAGGGGTGATAGGTGGAACCTGTCTTATTTAAAGCTTTGACATCTAGAGTCTGCTGTCCTCTTTGCTATGGAAGTGTGTGGTGTTATCATGACAAGATCTAAAGCGCTCCCTAAGGCCTTCAGAGAAAAGGTTGTGCAAGGCTGAGGTTGTAACCAAAATGGAGTGTGCAAGTTAAATTTTCACATGAGAGTGCATGTTGATCATCAGGATGTTGTTGTTGTTGTTGACTTGGTGCCCCGCTGGCCAGCACAGGTACCTATTGCACCAGCTATTGAGGTTGAATGTCATACTTTTTCTTTCACTTTTACTGTAACCGTGTTCCAATGATGGAATGTTCTATTGCTGATCATTTAAAAATTTTAATTTCAAAAGTGCTACAATTGGACGAGATAGTCTGGAGCCTGGGTGGGTCTGACAAATGATTTAAAAGTGCTCCAAAATAACTAATTCCAAGTAAAATCATTTACAGGCAGCACAGATTTCAAATGACTTAATTTTTCCAGGGACTGGCTGCTCAGCAAATTGAATCCAACATCAGACTATTTGATGTAAAAAATATTTGACTATTTGATGCAACCCTGGATCTCCAGGTAACTGCAGCTGTAGGTGCAAATGTGCTGCAATCACAATCCGATAGATTCAATTGACCTGCATAAGAGAAATATCAGGAAAAACCCTTTGTTGTCTACAAAGTAAATTGTAGCGAAACCAGTTTGCTAATGTGCATACAAGAACAAAGCTGGCTTATTAGGTTATTTGGTCTCAGTAACAGAAAAGCATAGATGGTCAGCTCAGCGCATCAATCATCACTCATATCAACCCAGTAATTTGACACAGACCAGACAGACAGATGTTCCAAAAGATAAAGCTGAACTTGAAGTGGATTTTTAACAGACTATTGACCCTCGGCACACAAGCAAATTCACCAAGAAATGTCTCAAAAAGGAGAAATAGAGGCTTACAGAATAACTTAGTGAAATTCCAACAGGCAGTACATGCAAGAAAACCCTCAAACATCTTGCTACTGAAGGAATTTTGCAGAAAAAAGTAGTCAAAAATTGATGGACAATTATGCAAAATGCATAAAGAGGGTATTTGTCAAGGGATACATACATGCTTCTCCATTTTCCTAAAAAATATATATTTATTGATATTTTCATTGAATAAATGACTGAAAAAGATCATTTGCCTTGTGGTTGTGTTCACATATACCACCTTTAACTGTAGGCACAGTACCAAAGTGGATCAAACCTGATGGATACTGTTGGGTTTTCTGAACTATGTCTAAACCCCAACAATGTCCACAGAACATACATACCTTTCCACCACTGTATAAACAAAACTAATTTTAGTTATAATTACACTCCAAGTCTCACCTGATGACTCTTGCCTCATCATCTCCCTTCTTGCTGTCAGCTGCCTTGACTTCAACCACGATCTCTGAAGCATTTCCTTTCTTCTGGAGACGATTTTGAAGGACTGGCGGTCCTCTCTTATTGGATAGTTTTTTCTGTGGCATATGGCAAGAAACTTTTTTAACCATTCAGATGTTCACTTCATTTAAGCAAGTTGTTCAGAAAGAGATGCAGATTCACATTATAGGTAAATGTTATACAACAATTTGCCACAGCATTAAAACCAATTGACAGGTGAAGTAACTTAAGGTTGTGAGCATAACCCCTGTTTTCTATTTAGCATTAGTGAGTGTCTCACTATGGGAGCTCCTCCTTCTCCTGTATGATTTGCTGCAACAGTGTCAACTGCCCATAAAAGCAAGCTTAACTTTGTCTCACTTCTATAGCAAGCAGGATGATCTGATGAGACACACACTCATGCTAATCAGAGAACTGGGGTTAGATTCATAACCTTAAGTTCTCCTGTGCAGGATTTGTTTTGTGTCTCAGTGTGGGAGAAAGACTCCCTGATTGTCAGAGAGGACAACTGCCCTCAGTGGCACTTCAGACCTGAGGGGCTCCAACCTGAGAAGAGCACACACTGAGGACTGAGTGTGCCAGTGTTGATGCTGTGACATCCAGTCTCTAAATTCTAGCAAAAGTGTAGGAGCATACAGGTGCTAGGCCCCTAATGGCTCCTACTATCTAGTGGGAAAGATGTGGCATGGCACAGGTTTTCCTACATGCCCAGGGAGCAAATAAACAATACTTATATAGCGCCTTGGTGGTACTCAAAGCGTTTTACAGGGATCGACCCACCAACTTTGTGAGTAGAGGACATACTGCTCTACCACCTGAGCCACAGCCACCTATATAACTGATCGCTTCATATAAAACTCTCCTGTCCAAATAAGCTTGCAAAGTGCTAACCGGACACAAACGATGCAGATGCTGGTGCTCCTCAGAGGAGAAAGATGGAGAATAAAAGCAAATCAGTTCTGCAGGGGTGCACAAGCCCATAACGGATACACTGGGTTAGGCCGCATACTGATCTTAGTATTCCCGGGAGAAATCTTAGTGCATGTAGATTCATGTAGGAGTGGCGGGCCGCCATTCCTAAATCCTAGCCGCTGCTTCTTCAAATTTTTTTCTTCTTTTTTTTTGTTTTTTATTTTTGCAAAAACACCAACGTTGCATGTCTCCACCTTCACAGCAAAGTCCTGCACTGGGTTGGGTACTCACGAGTACTAAGGTAAACTACAGATAACCATCTTGCTTGGTATCTACTCTTTGGGGGGCGGTTAGTACGATGTTAATTACTGGCGAGAGCGCGACCTTGAAAGTGACGTCACGTAGAGCATCAGGCTCCAGGTCAGAGAGTCAGAGGAGGGTCGTCTTGGAGAATAGGGCAGCGACATACCAGAGAAAAGGTAGACTTATTAGCTTAAGATAACTCATAGATTTTACAAGATAAATAGACATCTGTAAAATATTGATGGCCAGCCAACGTCACATAACATATCGATATCTTAAGTTAATTGGACCCGGTGCCAACTCAGTGTCGCTAACGTGAGTAAACTAACTGATAGCATTAAGCTAATATGTACACGACATGATGGAACTGCTGACTGCATCTTCAGATGAGCTTGTTCAAATATTTCTCTAAGAAGAGAAAGACACCTGATGAAGATGATGCTATCCAGGTATCATCAGCCTTTTACTGACTCATAAATCCTGATGGTGGTCAAGTAAAAAATAGTGTTCACACTTGTAATCAGATATGATGTGATTTTAAATGATTTAACGTTAATGTTTTATGTAACCGTATAAGACAAGTAACATTAGACAGGGAGCAGCAGTGGAACAAAGTGAAGGAGAGCAGAGTGGAGGAGCAGGAGAGAGAGATGAGAGCAGAGGAGAAGAACCTAAAGGGGAGCTCAGGCTATCAGGCTGGGACCCTACATGGGGTGAAAGAAACAGCTGGTTCTACTCATAGCTTTACCACACTGATAACAATGAGGGAACCTTTTTTTCCTTTTTTGCATTATATGCATGTCAATATTTCTGTTAAATAAATAAAAAATAATAAATAAATTCAGTGTATTTCTATTTTAAGAAATTACTTATTGTTTTTATTCTTATCTATTTAAAAAAAATAATAATAATTATATTCAGCCTTTAAAAAGCCATGTTCAGCTGGCCAATCAATAAATAGGTTGTAAAAGTAAAATCTGCAGTCAAGTGTCATTTGTTTATGCCACCACGGCTCCCCGGAGAGCCTGCTCCCACTGAAGAATCCTAGAGGAAACACTGGTGCATGCGTTTTAAATTCAGACAGTTCCAAGACTTCAAAAGCAGGAAAAGAGAGAACGTTTAATAAAGCAGGGCTCCAGACAAATTTTTTCACTGGTAGCACCGGTGCGACTAACTTTCTTATTTCGTCACACCTCCCACCTTGTTACAGGCAAAATACATCACTTGCTGAACATCTGCTTATTGATAGACACTACAATGTACAGATGTTCCCTAAACACCCCACACTGTAGGCTGGGGTCGCTGCTGCTTGGTGGCTGCGGTGCTCAGACAGGAGTGTGACTGAAAAATACTTTGAAAAGAGTTAAACTGGGGTGTTCTATTGTCGGATTTATCCGAGATGAAACTGAATGATATTTTTTTTGTACAATGTGGAGCACACCGACATGTGCTGTTCCACTCATAGAAAACAGTGAATGCAGGTGCGCTCCACATTTCATGAGAAGACCTCATTTTTTAGAGTAAATACCACAGTCCACCGAAGTTTTAAAAGTGCTGCTTTCCACCGCTTTGGTGAACACAGTAGCTGATTACAGTGACACAGAAACAGCTTAATGATCATCAAATACTTGTACGAATGCGGCCAGTTGAAATTTCAACTCGCACACTCTCAAAAAATAGTTGCAAATGCGACCAAAACGGTCACAGTCTGGAGCCTTGTAAAGGGGGAAGATTGAATAGTGGAACCAAGAGCTGAGGCATGGGTAGCTCACAGCGTGCACCATTTGTGAATTAACACACCAAAGGGTACTGGGCTCACTGTCTTTCCTCCCACTGTGAATATGATAAGCTCAAATCGCTGCCAAACATCAAAGGTTGAGAAAGCCATACCCTTCTCTAGAGGGTCCTGTAGGAATGATAGAGTCACTAGTACCAGACACTGAAATGGGATAGCCTGTGGCTCTGGGCAGCAGCTCGCCAACATCTGCCACTTATACACATATAATGACTTTGCTGATGCAGCTCTTGCGCACCAAGCAATGTCAACCACGATGTGAGAGAGTCACACCGTGTTCACATCGAGCCAGTCACTGGCCAGGCCCACAGAGCCAGCCTCTCTAAGTGGGACCACTCTAGTATCTACAAAACTGTTCTCTCACTACTTCTGTAATCATGTGAAATGTTGTATACTTTTAATGACATTACTGCTACCCGATAGACTACAAAATAGTGCGTTTGGTGTGTCACAACTAACATCAACTGTGAATATTAAGTACAATTTTTCACAATTCACACATAAAATGCCCCAATCCCTTATGAAACTGTGTCCTAGCCTTTGGTAAACAGAAGAAAAGATATAGAAACCTGGGAGGGTTGTTCTGGCAGTGGTGGTGGACTCTGTTTGGCCGGCTCGGGCAGCACGAGAGGGACGAAGGGCTCCAGGATGCTGTTACTGTCTGTGTCTTGCTTTCCATCTGTAAGGCCTTAACAGATGCAGACTTAAAATTACAGTATTGCAGAAACATATCCAAAGTGTGGCATGTCGACTTGATGATTACTGAAGGTCATGAGTTAGGACTCTTCAGGAGCCCCACAATAAAGGACTGGGTTTCTGTATACGTCAACTTGTTTCGACTGCTAGAAGGAAAAAAAATCCTTATTGGGTTGGCATTCAACAACTCCATCCTCCAGGAGGTTCTGACAGCCTGCCAGAGGCTTAGACACGTGGGATATAATTAGAGATGTTTCATAAATAAGGAGCCTTACCTCTGAGGTGTTTTGTAACAGTAGGATGAGAAGCTATTCCACAAATAAACAGGAGGACAAGGATGAAAAGGACGAGGCTCTGCTGAAGCCTGGACAGCTGCTTCCATTTCTGAAGGGACAAAAAGTGAGGAATACAAAGAACAATTCCAAATTAGATCCTGATTTTTTCATGATTTAAAGAGTGCAAGGTTTTCTAGCAACTTGCCTGACAGCTTTGAAAAGAATGAAAAGAACTGATTGTGTGCTAATGTGCTGCTAAAATCTTTGAAACAAGAGAAAAATATATTTAGTGCTGCTGTTGCATATTGATCAAGCAAAGTGCAACAAGCAAAGAAATGATTTCTGTTGAGGTTTTAAATATCAGACCTTAATCTAGTGAAGGCAGTCCTAGTTAAATACTATGCTCTGCTGAATTCCCATACTATATTCTGAGATTAGGTTATTATAAAACTCATGTTTGTTGCCACACGCCACATTTCCCTTCAGATAAACAGTATTATTTGTAATTACTGGAACACTTCAAGGCAAAAGCATCTTTGATTTTTTAAAAGATATATTATGCCACTGTAAAATGATGTAATCATTCAACCAGCACCACCAACAGTATCCAAATCCTGCTCAGCCTCCTGGCAGGGTGCATGCTCATATTTTGTCCCATAATATGCAAACATGCATACTACCAGGTAATGTTAACATATGCAAAAGAGTCAGGTTGCTTTACTTACAATTTATCTTTGGCTCCTATTTCATACTGCTATAGAACCACCATTACAATTCTAAAATAAATCACACTAAACAAGTTCTTAAATACACCACTATACCACAACCATACCCAGGAATTCAGGAGACCACTTTGACCTGATTTCACAAATAGAAAAATGCATGAAAAAAAACAGAGCTTGTATGTAACATTGGTCGAGTGTTTAGGCTGCAAAAACTTAGCTTACACACCGCAATGGAATTGCACTGACATCCAAGTAACTTCTATTTAAAGATCTACTTTTGCAACAAGTAACACTGGACTGCCCACAAACCCAGGTAATGTGCCCTTGCAAGTACACAAAAAAGGTTCCTTTTTTTTTTAAGGATCACATTAACATCTTGGATATATATCACCAAAATTCACCTATTTGTTTAAAAGATGCAAAGACAGCATTATGCTTGAACTTGCAATAAAGGCCTGAACAACAATATTTGGACAGTGCTCCAAATGTTTACAGAGTTCATAGCAAATGTAACATTTCATCATAAGCACAACAGCAGTACGACACTACAGCAGGCAAAAGAAGAAGACCATGTATTCTATAGCTCTACAATAGAGCTCAACAATCAATTCATTTCAAATCGCAGTTTCCAACACTGCCATTAGCCCAATAGCTTTAGTTTAGGACCTACAGTACGCAGTGCTTATGACCAAGGGTTTATTTCTTAATATTATTGATTTACTGAATTTGATTTCAGAATGTGCAACACTAACCTGCTGCTCTGAGCCATAAATGACCAGCCAATTTCAATATCAGTTTGTTTACAGAAAGTTCTTTTTTTTTTTCTGTAATGATATTTATTATGTTGACTTTGTTAACCACAGTCACAGCTTTTGTGATGATTGTTCTATCTTCAATGCCATTTAAGTAATGGCATAGAATAAACCCAACAACTTTGGATTTGTTGGGTTTCTCTGTTTAAAACAGAGAAAACCTACTTAAACCTAACTATGTAAAGAGATGACATATGTTGTGAATTGTTGGTATAAAAATAAAATTGAATTAAACTGAATCTGAACAAATGAAAAAAAAAAGTCATGGTTGCAGTGTTCAATGTCTAAGTTCTAATCCTTGTATTAGAGTTTAGATGAGTTATTTTTTTGACGGTGTGCCATTGGTAACACAACATCCCATGTTTTAGATTTACTATGCAATAAATAATGAACTACAGCCTTAAAAAAAAAAAGTTTAAAAAACGGAGTATCAGATTTGTTTGTTTTTTTTTTAATTTACCAAATCATTTAGCCATAATCTACAACATCTTCTTTTTCCCACAGATACACTTGCAAACATCAGGAACTAAGGCCAGCACTGGAAAATGAGGAACACAGGAACAGTGTCCTTATGAGGTTTTGGCAGGATGGGAAACCATACGAAGACAAAAGCAGACAAGAGAGAGATGTGTTGGGTTGGACAAGCTTACCCTCCAGCAGGACTGCCTCCTCCACTGCTTACTGTTGTTATAACTTTCACTTCCTTGTCCGGGAAAGCTTATAGATACATAGTCCTGGCGTGATGATAGGTGCATGTCTGAAGCCAAGGCCTGAGTAAAGAAACGGGTTGAAGGGCAGTGAGAGGAGAGCTGGATGGAAGTGGCAGGTGTGATCAAAGTAACCCACATCCGACAAGGCTGGGGCGGCGGCGGCACTGGATTGTGAGCATGACTAGTAGGCGCTGTTGTTAATTTATAGAGTGAACTAAATTGTACAACAAGAGCAGTTTCACCCTGCTGAAACTCACTTCACTGACATTAATTGCAATAACCAAACGTTAAACTCGTAGTGCTGAGGAAAGTAAACATAAATGCACAGTACAACTAGCTACATAGCTCTCATCACATCTGTAGACGCGCCACAACAGGCCAAGTAATCATCTACAGACTAACATACCAGCGTTCTTCAACTGCATATCGATACACACAGTTTCCGTGCTGGATCCAACCTTGTATGTAGTGAATACAAATACCATGACTACACGATAGCGTTAATTGACCTTTCACTAACCAGGCTACGTGTGGTGTAGCCGCGCTAAAGCCGCTATTGTGCTTACGCGTCACCGGCTCGACTGAACGTTTTGGCGGCTTCACAGCCCACTTGTGGACCGAGGCATGACTCGAGGCCTAACAGTAGCGACAACACGGGTCATAGTCGAGCAGTTTTTAAGTTCAGTAGAAACATTACTTAAATAACAATGCTTTGCTGAGATTTAATGCCTGCTCATCGGTTAAAATGTGGAACTGGCATACACTTACCTGTGAAAGTATAAAATGAAACTAATCCAATCCACCAGGAGAAGTGTCACAGCTGCAGTTAGCTCAACGTTAATGAAACATCTCCAGGGGTCTCTCCATGCTTAAAACACGTCATCGATAATATTATCGAAAGCTACGCAGCAGGTAGCTTTCGATTTAATATTGTACTTTTTTTATGTTGATATTACAGAGACGATCAAAATCTGGTAAACGTCACCCACTTGTAGCTTTGGACGTGATGCTGATCTCTGGCATCAACAAACGCGATTGAGTGATGACCATGCTGCCTTCAGGGGCTGCACCTAAACATCGTAAATACCACAACTATAATAGTTCGATATCTCAGTGTTAATATTTCAACAAATACTTTAAAGCACTCCATCCGTGTCAATTAATCTGAAAAACAAATCAAAAAGCAAATCAGTTTTTACAACCATTTGCATAACATGATATAAAATGATTTACAAAACAATTTCTTCACATTCATATTATGATAGGTGTGAGATTTGCTGCATTCTGACGAAATGCTTTATTTCCAATGAAATAAATAGCTCGTAAATATTTGACGTTATTATTAACTTCCCTATGTTTATGTATTACATTTTTTTGTTTCTGCCTTTTTGTTAATTTGACAGATTTCATTGGAAGTTGAAGTTGTAATGTAAGCATCTGTCACTGCAATATTTGTTCTAAAAGCAAATTATCAATACGATAAATGATACAACAACCTATAGTGCAAGCAATGAGTTTAATGCAGTGTTACCGTCCTCACCATGGCAACCGTAGGGGGGTAAACACCTACAGTCATGGAAAAACAATATTAGACCACCCTTGTTTTCATATTTTTGTTCATTCTAATGCCTGGTACCACTAAAGGTACATTACCTAAAGAATACATTGAACACGACAAAAAAATGCAACTGATAACATAATACTTTATGTCCTATTTGACATACTTAAGATTAATTGTATTCGAAGGGTATATAAGACGCCATTTCATGTCATAAGCAGCACTGCACATGAAAAGGCCTAGAGTGGTTTCCTGCTTACATTCAAGCTGTAGCACAACTCAGAAGTTGTCAGCTCTCACATAATACCTAAAACAAAAGAATTATGTGAAGCCACAAAGGCAGCCATCTTGGCACTGCTGGAAATTAGCATGAGTGAGAAGCAGGTAGCGAAAAAACTCAACATCTCAAGACACCCCTTTATTACATCAAGAAAAAACAAGCCCAACATGGTACTACCAGACTGCTAGCTGGCAGAGCAAATGGTCACAGCTTGTGTTAAACATACAGTAAGCTCAAGGAATGTTTTGACTGGACTGATGGAACCTGTTTTCAGAGCACTCTTTATCTGACGCATTTGAAATGTCATAAATGTACTTTTTATAAAACTCAACCGAAAAAACACTGCCACTTTTGTATGTGTTTTACTAATTTTACCATACTGTTATTATTATTATTATTATTATTATTGTTATTATTATTATATTATGTTATTATATTATTGTTATGTTATTATATTATTATTATTATTATCTCCATTAACTTTTGAATAAACAAATTATGTCATTTGTCATCCAAATAAGTGGCCTTGTAATTTAAAGGGTGCTTGACTATTCAGCCTTACTTTCCTGTTGCCAATTGCTATTCCTTCCAAGTCATAAATGCAAAACATTGGCATTGATGAGAAGTAGGCAAAAGTGCCTCCATAAAAAGCATTATCCAAACTGCCTTAGTTTAAACGTGCCTCTAAATGTGTTGCGATTCAGATCTTTTACAATAAAAAGACAAAATGGGTGTGAGATAGGGGTGTACCGAAAAAAATCACGGTTCAGTACGCACCTCGATACGGAAGTCACGGTTCGGTTCAGTATGGTTCGCTTCTCAGTTAAGGGGAAAAATTTAACAAAAAACAAACCTGCTCAGAATTAATCCAAAACATTTTTTTTTTGTATTAAACCAAAAAGCTGTTAGCAGCTCAGTAAATCAAATTAAATGTACAATGCATACAAATGTAACAGAAATACTGCTGCATCGTTCTCAATATCAAATAAACAAAATAAAATAAATAAAAGTACAAGTGTAGTATTAACAATTCCAGCTTATTGGTCTGCTGTATATATCACTAAGTTACTTTTCCAGTATAAAAAAGGAAGACACTGCTGCAAACAACCAAGTTCAGCAATAAACATAAAAAATAAATAGTTTTCAAACAAATGAAAGAAGTATTATGCAGCCAAATTTGAGCTTATGTGCTGTTCATAAATGAGGCGAGTTTGTAAAACATGTCTAACTAGAAGAGCACTCTGAGGGCGCAGACCTCCACCAAGCAGCTCATTTCCACCATATTGTGATTTCCAGCCAATGTTACAGTCCTGCTTTCATTTGATCTACACTATTAGATTCATAGAAAATCAAAACATAGCTTTAGCATTTGAATTAACATTGATATCATCAATAACAAGCTGATAGAGTGATGAACAAATACTCCTGATCAAAATCTTAAGACCAGTTAAAAAAAATGCATTTTGCACTGTTGGATCTTAGGAAGGTTCTAAGTAGAGCTTCAAAATGCAAAAAAGAAGAAATGGGAACAAGAGACCAAAAGTTGTGAGCCGGCAATTTATTGAAAACAACAATTTAACTCAAATAGGCTTTTCATCAGCTGATCAAAAGTTTAAGACCACAGCCTTTAAAAGCCCCCCCCCCCCTTGAGTTTTTTTTCTGGTTCCTTCCCACTGTTGCCGACCGCTTGCTCAGAGGGAGTCCAGAGGCACCTTTGGATTGTTGGGTTCTCCGTTTAAATTCGTACGGTCTTTACATTACTATGGCGCTATGAGATGGCGTATGTTGTAAACTGTGCTATACAAACAACATAGAATTTAGTTGAACTGAAATGGTCTGCACTGAACTAAAGTGGTCTGGATCAGAGTATCAAGGTTTAAAGTTAATGTTTAACCAGAAATACAACCTGAATGAGAGGAGCTGCCAAAATATATGAGATAACATCAGCTCTCATGGAGGAGGAGCTTTATGACTTGCAGCAGCTCTCAGGCTGCACAGAGACCAAAAAAACATTAATATTAAATAATAGCAGATAATTCAAAATATTTTGAAGGAACTAAACTGGTTTCTGATGAAAGGCCCCATCAACAGCATCATGGTTGATGATGAACAAGGAAACACTGTTTTACTTTGAAAAACTACATGTAAGAAATTGCAAAAACTTGGTGCTTTTCATCAACCTGTGCAGAGAACAACAAGATATGAAAGAGTCAGAAAGACGAATGAAAATATTGAGTGTTGAAAATGACCAGACTGTGAACAAATCTCTGTCTCCATCTTGTGGTGACTTTATGCTGATGTAGAATGTTGTTGGACTAAAATGAAGATGCTGATAGTCAGGATCATGAACATCTCTGATTTGTACATTCGTCTCCTGCTGATGTGACACAGTGTCATGTGGATGAATCTTCTTCTGAGAAGTGACACAACTGACTGCACACACTCAAAACATTAGTTGAAATCCAATAAAACAGCATCAGTCAGATTACAATACAATCAGAGTATTTATTGAACAATAGGAGAAAATATTGTGAGTCAGGTGATTATAAAAACAGGAGTTTCCATCTAAAAATAAATTGTCTCTGAAGAAAAGAAGTAAATCCTTGAAGGTTCAAGTCTTTCAAAACATGATTTTCAGATTAAAACAATTGTATTTTCATGTAATTGAAGCAAGTTTCCATAAAAACAAGAAAACAACAGAACTTTACATGATTCATTTCGGACAGAAGCAGAGACAGTTGGATGAACAATTTCTGTGACGCTCAACAACAAATCAAATCTGCTGCAGAACAAAATAACAACAATCAATGAGAGACAGAAAGCTGTTTGGTTCACTGCAACACTGACACTCTGAGTGTCAAGTGGGAAAAAAAATCACATTAAAACATTTTCAAGACTAAAATAATTCAACAGTACATGAAGAAATCTCACAAACTAAAGAACATGACTGATGACAAGAAAAAACTCCAACAAGCAGAAACAAAGTATTTGATACAGCTGATGAGTCAAGATGCTGCTAACCAGGATAATAATCTACGTTTTATACAATTAGCCTCAGTTTGTACCTGTTTAAACATTGTTCACCTTTAAACTGATGATGTGATACAGTTTCAGTGTTTAGTGGATCTTTTACTTCTCTGACTTATCTGTTGTTTAACCTGCTTCTTCTCTCTTCATGTAAACAGATCCTGAATTCTATGTATTATAATAACTGTATAAAGTTAAGTTTCAGTACTTTTTAACGTTTCAAACATTTTGTTCATGAAAACCATTTTGGATGTTGAACAGATTTCAGAACACAGACACAGTGATAAAAAACAGTGAAGTGACATCAAATCTGTTTTCAAGACAGAATGAACAATATGAAGATCAAGAATGAAGGTTTGGCTGTAAAGTTTGATGATGAGTTAAAAGTGAAATAAACCTGAAATGATTTTTGTTATTTTAGTTTCAGAGTTTGGAGAATTAAATAACTTTCCTGGCAATGAATTCTCAGAGTGACAGATTTTGATATCAGTAGTTTTGGCTTCATCAGACTCTCCAACACTGAAAAATGGGAAGAGTTTCTCAGTGAAAGTGTCTCTGTACATGTAGATGTGAGTCTCGTCTTCAGGGTTGTAGAAGGACACCTCCCCCCTGTCATAGTCCAGCTGGACTCTGATCCTCTGGAGACTCTTCTTCACTCTGACAGTCTGACCATCAC
>NW_007578119.1:588136-598810 GCF_000690725.1 Stegastes partitus | reverse complement strand
AGATTGCCCTCATTGATGGTGTTTCCATTGTGTGGAAGATCAGGAGTCAGCAAATACTCGATTCAATGGGACACAATGGACGAGGGTCTCCACAGTGTGCGTGTGGTGTGAAAATGTGGCCCAGTGATTTTAAGTGTAAGTGTGTGCGTCATGTCACTCCCACATGTGATTGGCTCTGTAGTGTGTCATGGTAATAACATGAAAAAGCCCTGATGCTGTGGTATGTTCAGAGAGAGAATTATACAATGTTTGGTGGTACAAATGCTTGCAAACCTTTCACAACCTGGCAAGAAAACAGGAGATGATGATTTGATATTTAAATTTGGAGTTTGTGTTACTTTATTTGACAGATATCTTTGCATTTTCATGATATTTCTGACCATTTGATGAACAAAAGTGTCGGCTATCTGTGATAAATAAAACCCCAATTGAGAAAACTGTTTAAATATTTCTTTTTGTCTAAATTCTAATTGCTTGTCATTTTAACGCTGGCTGAAATCTCTTTGGGTTGTGCCAAAAGTTTCTCTGGCAACATGAATATCTCAAAATAAGATTTAGATCTAATGATTGAATTACAAAAGTAATTTGGGTTTATGCACTAAGGAAAAGAAATGTGTGTATAAAATAATCACTGCAGTAGTTTGAATATAAAGAAGTGTGACTGAAAGGAGTGACTGTAAAGCATTAATATTTAATCCTTGTTGTTGTTTAGGTGAGCTGTCGCTGCCGGCCCATGTCAGCCCGTACACGAAGGTTCCCAAGGAGCTGATGGAGAGCAGGGAGGATGCCTACATCCAGCTGGAGCTGCGAACGCTGGAGCAGGCGCTGCTCGCCACCTGTGTTGGCAGCATCGCAGAGCTCAGTAAGTCTGCCTGTGTATGTGTGTGTGTGTGTGTGTGACCGCCGCCACAGTCGTCCGCTGTGTTTTGTGTGTGTTTGTTTAAACTGTGACCGGCGTCGGTCTCCCGGGACACATCGTTAGACACTGCCAGCTCCCCCTCGGTTACATAACAACCTGTGGCTTGTTTCCAGAAAACAAGGGCACCTTCACGCCCTGCAGGCCACCGTAGCTCATTATCCAGACACTCATTACAGAGAGAAAATAAAAGAAGTGCCTTCACTGTTCAGGCCGGTTTATGGATCTGCTGATGACAGGTTTAATACACCACGTTCTGTATATTTTACTATAAACCCAGCTTTTACATTTACACCTTGTTACATTTAAAATATTAGTGCTGTTGGGTGACAAGAGATTTGTCTGTCTTGAGGGTCATATGGGGGGATATGAAAACTTTTGAGCGACAGAATCAGTGAAACTCCCTCTGAAAGAAAATGCAAGCAATACTCAACTATTGCAGACTGGTAGGCTAACACCAGGTAACACTCTTTATAAGATTATAATTGGTAAATGCTCAACTAGACAACATGTTTGATTTCTTTTGTTTTTGTACTTTGCTTGCAGAGATATGTAATAGGATGTCAAAACAACCTTCTCATTTATTACACATAATCATAGTTTTGACATCTATTATGGTAAAATCTGGGGCCTTTTCATACCTGCTGGTTCTCTCTGATATCTTTAGCAGTGTGACGGTGCAGTAGGTGTTACATTTTATTTAATGTAGAATCACAAAGATATTAAATCATCTTAATCTGCACAAACGATAACCAGGAATGTGCAGGGCGTTGAAAAGTATTAGAGCATTTAGAATGTGTTTCCTTGGCAGCAGTGGATGATAACATTAGTTAAACCTCTTGTTGTTTTTCAATGCTTAATCCATTCCTGTTGTAATTGTTTTTCTGCCACATGTAATCATGACAGTAATTGATTGAAGTACTGCCAAAACTCTGATACACATGTCAATAAGTTACTGTGCTTGTTCCTGGTTTTCTGTTGCTGGTCTGAGTATGAAAATGTTGTTAAACTGGGTTCTCTGTGGTGTAATAAAGGTTTTATTGTGGTGATCCTGTAGAAACTCCGGATAGTGATGATTTCTTTGCTCCTGCAGGTGATCTGGTGTCTCGAGCGATGCACCACATGCAGCGTCTGCGCAGCTCGAGTCCCTCCGTCGGTCACACTCGCTCAGCCAATCAGCTGTCAGCGTCCTGGGCTCCGGACGCCCTCCGCACTCTGTACTACTTCCTGTGCAGCCCACAGATGGAATCACTGGAGAACCCCAACCTGGAGCCTCCGGCCATGACGCTGAGCAGAGAGAGGTGAGTCCAGCACTGATCCTGGGTCTGAAGGTCGTCCAGCTGTGTTTCACGTCATCTAAACCGATCAAAATCTTCATCCAGGCCCTTCCTGCTCCTCCCTCCTCTCATGGAGTGGATCCGGGTCGCCGTGGTGCACGCTGAACATCGCCGCAGCCTATTGGTGGACAGTGATGATGTCAGACAGACGGCCAGGCAGCTGCTACCAGGACTGGACTGTGAGCCCAGACAGCTCGGGTAAAAATGTGGTCCAAAGTGACTTGTTGATACTCCTTTAACAGGCAGAGTTCCTTAATCTGTAATCAATTACTAACTGAGAAAGTGAGAACACAGCTGTCAGGGTATCTGAAGTTTTTAAAAAAAACATTGAATTCAGTCCAAAAAAAGGCCTTAAGGTTTAAAACAAGTGTCAGTTTTCATGTACAACCTACAGGTCATGTTAACTGGTTAGCTGTATTAGAAAATCTTATACAGCTGGTAAGTACTGACATCTTCCATCCATCCATTATCTATACAGCGCTTAATCCTCACTATGGTCATGGGGGGCTGGAGTCTATCCCAGCTGACTTAAGGCAGGGGACACCCTGGACAGGTCTCCACTCTACCGCAGAGCTACACTTAGACAACCAAGCACACTCACATTCACACCTACGGACAATTTAGAATCACCAATTAACCTCAACATGTTTTTGGACTTGTGGGAGGAAGCCGGAGAACCTGGAGAGAACCCACGCTGCACGGGGAGAACATGCAAGATCCCGGGTGTCCTCATCGGGACACGAACCGGTGACCTTCTTGCTGCGAGGCAACGATGCTAACCCCTGATCCACCTTGCAGCCCAGAACTGACATCAATAAAAATGAATTTTTCTTGTTAATGAAAGTCATAGGAGTTAAATCACTTTGTGTGGTTTTTAAGATATCTTCAGATGAATTCTGTAAACTAACTTTACACGATGTATTCCTTTACTTTCATTGCTCAGCACCAAATGGCAAAAAGTGTCTTTAAACAGCATAAAATCCTCCCCACCTGCATCGTCTCTATTTAATACACAGAGGAACATAAAGCAGCTCATTGCAGTTTCACAAACAGGCAGCAGTACAGCTTCATGGCTTTCCTGGCAGTCCTGCAGCAGCAAGCTTAGCTCAGCCTGGATCTGAAAAAGCAACATCCACCAGCCAACAACACAGAAAATTTATTTAAGAGAGCTTTGGAACTGGGACAAAGTGGATGTTTAATATCGAGGACGCTGACCTTTTCTCCCTCTGTCTTGGTTTTAAGTAATCTTCACCTCCTTGAAGGTTTTTATGGCTGTAATTGAAAAAACTCTTCCACTGTGGACATTTTTAGTGGCACTCTCACCTACATAAAAAGATAGCTTACTCCCTCCAGCTACACTAAGAGAAGGGTGGACAATGCTTTTCCTTTCTAGCTCCATTATATTCTGAACGTTATGTAACAATGTGTAAACCCCAGTGTGTGATGAACTGTACATCTGTATTTGATGTTTGCTGTCCTCTCTCTTTCCTTTCTGTTCTTCTTCTCTTCTGCTTGTTACAAATGAAGTGCGATTAAAACCAGTCTGTCCAGTGAAGCACAAAGTTGCAGTGAGACAGTAAACAGGTCCACCGCTACATCTATAAGGAACAGAGTGTTACTGATAGCTCATATGAACCGCAGTATCTGCATTTTAGAACCATGAAGCCCTTCCCAGCAGTGGGATAAAACAATCTCCTCCTCATTTTTGCTGCCTTCTGGCTCCACCCAGAAACACTGGATGAGCGACCAGCAGGTAAACATTTGTGTTTCTGTGCAGGTCCGAGTGCTGCTTCCAGTCCTTTAAGTGTCTTGATGCTGAAGCTGCTTCGGCCAAGTTCCAGCTGGATCTGGGCTTCAGGATGCTGTCATGTGGCCGAGCGGACCTGGTCCACCAGGCCACCAGGCTCCTGGGAGATGAAGGCGTCAACACCATGGACGACCAGGTGGGGGCTGAAAGCTCACTGCTGTTTGTTGATCGCTTATAGTGTACATTATGTTTAGTTCTGTTTATTTTACACAGTTTTTCACCGACAGCAGTAACTATTGTTTCATTGTTGATGCGTATTTATTTACAACGTTGTACTAATACTTCCTGGAGTTTTCCAGTGTTGCAGTGCAGCTAAAACACAAATCTGCACTTAACAATTCCCTCTAGTTAGGTAACTGTGAAACTGTTAAATCATTTTCTTTACACCTTCTATAACAAGCCGTGGCCTACTGGTAGATCACTCAAACAAACTCACGCTGTGCATCTAAACACCTACGACTCTTGTGCAGATCCCAAACCTTTCAAACATACAACTGTGCCAAATGTTGATGATGTTTGCATTAAATGAAGCACAAGACGTCTAGGATATTTCATTTGATGGCGCTTTCATAAAGACTTTAATTTAAAAAAAAAAAAAAGACCATGTGTCAAATAGTGAAGGTGAAAATAAGACTCAAATTGTAAAAACATACATTAGTAAGGAAGAAGAATAGAATTAGAAGCTTTATTGTCATGAGAGATACAGTGACATTTGAGTTAAAACTAAAATTAAAAGAAAAAGAAAAGAACAGCAGAACTTCGACAACCTAATAAATATGTGGAGGTCAGTGTTTATTAAAAGTGTGAAGGTGGTGCTGTCTAAAGGCTTGTTTTTTAGTGTTTCATTTGGTGTAAATGTCATTTAAATTTAATGAAGAGTGGGAACAAGCTGATACGGTCACACGGTTAAGCATTTGAAACCTTCACCGTAAAACTTATTTAGGTGAAAGCACAAGAAACTACTCAACCACAGCCGCAACTGGCTTCACATTTTGTAGTGGGACGAAGGTGAAAAAGTAGAAAACACATCATCCATTTTTATATAAAAAACACTTATATACAATCCACTGATAAAACTGACAAATACACAAATTAAGATTTCTGCCCACATCTGTTTTCATACTTTGAACACATTTTTGATGCTGAATTTGGTTTGCTGCCCACTAATGTTCAGACACAGGTGTATTTCTTTCTCATTGCGCAGAAACTTCATGTATGTATTTAGATCTCATGTATTGTGTGTAAATCTGCTATTTTGGTAGATTTGGTGACTCCACTCAAATGCTAAAACTCTTTCCTTTGTGTGTTCCTGCAGGGAATGACTCCTCTGATGTACGCCTCTGCAGCCGGAGACGAGGCGCTGGTGCAGATGCTCATAGAGGCCGGAGCTCAGCTGGACCTGCAGGTAAAAACACACCGACTCAGCTGCTGCACTTCACAGCTGGTTTTATGAGCTGAAGTCTGAGCGTGTTTTCTGTTCAGGTGCCCGGCTGCTCCACCAGACACCCGTCTGTTCACTCCAGCAGTCGGCGCTGGGTCGCCCTGACGTTCGCTGTGCTGCACAGTCACCTGTCTGTGGCTCAGGTGAGCGATTGTGTGTAACAGTAGCAGCACGTTTCAATGGAGTTGATCCTCTTTATGGAGAGTAAAGGCAGAGTGAGAGGAAGAACATCAGACCTGATTTCAGCAGCATTTGTGAACAGTTTTGAGAAGAAACACAACTTTTCTACTGATTTATTTTTTTAAAGTTTATCGTGTATGTTGCCTTTCTCTCGTTTTTTTTTTGTCAATCCATTTTATAATAATACAGTTATCGTTCCTCAATGAGATAAATGTTTCTTAAAGCAGAAAATACACAATCAGAAAAAGGAGGCAGTTTAAACACAAGCTTTCTTTTGTTCTTATTAAACCATTACAACCTAAAGCTGTGCCTGAACTTTATAAATCAAACAAGTATACAGAAAAAACCAAGGGCCAAATAAATAAAAAGGCATATTAAGGCAGCTTTGGTGTGTATATTGATGTATTTTATTTTTAAATCTGATGCGCTAACACACTCTAATGCTTCTTTAATGAGTGCAGAGGCTGCTGACTGAAGCAGCTGAGTGTACGATGCTGTAACAGTGTTGTCTCCCTGCTGACAGCTGTTGCTGGAGGCCGGAGCAGATGTGGAGGGTGGAGCTCTGCTGGACGGTCAGGAGAGCTCAGCGGAGACGCCGCTACAGCTGGCTGCTGCTGCAGGTATCCTGTCACTGAACACCTCACAGTTCAAAGTTACTTCACAAACTCTGACAGAACGGCTCTCATCATGTGCCACAGTGTCACCAGACGTACACATTACACATATAACATTGTACACATCTAACAGTTACTGTAAAATCATGTAGCAAGTTTTAAATAGTTTGTGTAATAAACTTGACGGTGCTCTCTGGAGGGTGAACTACACTTGTTTCTGTAATTTCTGTGCTGCTCTTAGTTTTTTCTTTAACTCATCTGACACACAGATCCATGTTATATTTTGTTTAAACTAAATATAACCAGGATAAAATGTCTCCTCTTCCCAGGTTACTATGAGATGGTCAGTCTGCTGCTCACCCACGGAGCCGACCCTCTGCTCAGAGTGCATCATGGGAATTCACTGACCTCACCGCTGTATGAAGACATGAACTGCTTCAGCTACGCGGCAGCACACGGACACCGGTGAGAATTATTTCTGACATGATAACTCTCTACTTCCTTTATCAACACACAATAAGCACTGAAACTAAAGATTATTTTTGTAAATTAAGGCATCCATCGGTTGTTTGGTCTGTAACATATCAGAACATGGTAAAAAAAAAGGTTTTCAAAGCCAAAGATAATCTGTTTTTACTGTCAGAAATAAACCAGGAAATAATCACATTTAGGAACCTGAAATCATAGAATTTAGACTTTTTCTCTTAAAAATGCTGATTAATTGATTCTTAGAATAGTTGCTGATTATTTGGGTAGTTGACAACTAAATGATTAATCATGGCATCTCCATACACAACACTCACCTGTCCCTCTTCTATCTGCAGAAACATCCTGAGGAGGCTGCTGCTGCAGCCGCAACACAGGAAGGAGGACATCCTCTCTCTGGAGGAGATCCTGGCTGAAGGAGTGGAGGAGGAGGAAGAGGAGGTCAAATCTCCAACACACCGTCCAGCTCTAAACTCCTCCAGCGCTGTTCCCAGACTGTGTAAAGCCAGGATGAAAGCCCTGCAGCAGGCCGCCTACTACAGCGCAGAGCACGGCTACCTGGACGTAACTATGGAGCTCAGAGAGATGGGTGAGCACAAGATGAGGAAAACCTAACTAGATTAGTTAGTATATATTAAAATCTGAACAAATTTTAGATAAATAGGTAATTTATGTTTTGTGTTTACTGCTCCTAATCCTGATGGATTAACCTGAGTGTGATTCCTACACGATGTAGAGCAAGAACCTCATTTATTACTGAACTCAGAGAGAAAATACACACCAGCACCAGACATGGATTTATCACAGAGTTTCCTTTATAACACATTAAAATTAGTCTTGATTAAAACTATGATCTAAATATAATAAAGCTAACTCCTGGCATGTTTTTTAAAGTAACATTGCTTCCATTTCCAATTTAAACAGAAACTGAAATCCTCTGCTGCAGCTCGGTGCTTTGTTTGTTGTGTGTGGAGCTGTTTGAGATCAGGCTGCTTCAATCAGTCTCTGTTCTTTAACACTGAAAACACTTCAGCAGCATCTCTGCCTCTGTCTCAAACATTTTCTTTCACACATGTTGCTCTGTTCCGTCTCACTGCTGCATCCAGGTGTTCCCTGGAGGTTCCACATCTGGCTGGAGTCTCTCCGCAGAGCCCAGCAGCTGTGCAGGGACGATGTCACCGTCTCCCTCCTCACCGAGTTTCCCTCCATCCGGTCGGAGGATTACAGCCCTGAGCTGCTCTCCACCGGGATCCCGCTCATGTTCAGCATGTTGGAGACCAGCAAGGTACAACTCAACCTTCCCCTGAGTCTGATTTATAGAACATGGAGCTCCGTCTTCAGGAGCTGTTTTTCAACTTTTATGAGATCTTGGAGGTTTGAAGTTCAGCTGTTGGATATAAACAAAATAACAGCTGGTTGCTGAAATGTCATCCACATGTGATGTCTTTAGCTCAGAACACAAAGTAAACCAGAAATGCTTCATGTCTTCTGTCTGACTGTTGAAACGGACAGCAGACCAGTCAGGAAACTTGTTTTGTGTTGATGGACAGTCTGAAGTCAGTGTTGTGATGATCCTCGTGGTTTCTTCTCTGCAGGACTACGTGGTGACGAAGCGTCTGGCGTCCGTCTTCTCTCACTGCTTCGGTTCTTCTGCTGTTTCTCCCGTCCGGCCGATGGACGTCACTCTGTCCACACAGCTCGGTAATGCTGCACTGCTGCCTCGTTTTTCATCTTCTAAACGTAAGCGAGACACCAAGAATGACGCGTTTGTCTCTGTGCTCAGATATTCACTTTCTGAACAACGAGGAGATGTCTGACGTGACGTTCGTGGTGGAAGGTCGTCCTTTCTACGCTCATCGGGTGCTGCTGATGTCGGCCTCTGACAGGTCTCGTTCTTTAGCCGAAATGATTTATTTAATAGTTAAATATGAACTTTTGGTTCCTAATGTGTGACTTTAGTTGATTTGAATCAGATGTTAGTTTATTGTCTTTTGTGTTTGACATGTTTTTTTTTTTAAATACTTTAAAAGCAGCGTCTAAAAAATTGTTTTCTTTTTGAAAATGCAACGTATTTGTGTGGGATATGGCATCTAGTGTGAGAAATATATTGTGACTGATTTAAACTCATCCTGTAGCCGTCAGGATATGGTATTACATTTTCCTTGTTGGTCTTTAAAAAGATCAAATTTGACTACTGAAGTTGGTAGATATACAGGTATTCCTGTTTTTAGCTTCTTGTCATGTATTAAACAGTCAGGATTTGTATTGCGTTTGGAAATAAGTTGTATCTGAAGATGTGACTTTCTCAGACTAACAGAAGTTCTTGAGAAAATCTGTCAAACTTTTACATTTTCTAAAATAATTGCATTCCATAAACTTTATGTAGGAACAGGGAGATACATGCAGTCCATGTGGAAAACTGAAGTCAGGCAATAACTATACATGTTCTGTTAGGTTTCGCCGTTTGCTCGCTGATTCCGATGACATCATCCACATCAGTCACATGACCTACAGCACCTTCCAGGTAGGAGACAAACTGACCTCCTGTCCTCTGGTCCAGTTGTGGCTCTCTAGCTGATCATAATGACTGCATGTTTCCCTGCAGATGATGATGAAGAGTCTGTACTGTGGAGGAACAGAAGGACTCTCTGTGTCTCACTCCGACGCCATGAAGGTACAAATCTGTCACCAGCAGGTGAACTTCGGAAGAGATGGAAACATTTATTGATTGATTGTAACGGCACTTCCTTCAGTTTGAGCAGAAAACGTCACATTTTACTTCAGTCAGGAGCTCTTGTTTAAATTAAGGTTTTCCATTTGAGACATTACTTTTTAATTTGCTTGATAAACGATGAATCAATAATCATCAAAAACTTAACAAGATATATCTTCACTGAGGCAACAAGAATTAAATTTTCTAATTTACTTATGTACTTAGTGACTTGTACGCTGATTTACTTCTGTCTTTAATTAAGTATTAGCTGTTATAAGGTTTCAGTCCACCTGTTTTTTTATGTATATTATCAGTGCCTGCATAAAAACATTTTCATTATCGATTATTCTGCAGATTTTTATTTTTGATTAAATAAAGGTAACATCTTCTATGTCTTGTTCATCCCATCTTCCAAATATTTAGTTTATGTAGTCCAAATAAATGTGGACTTTTTTGTCTTTTAAAGAAATTATTTCTGACAAATTTTCACTACTTTTGTTTGAACGTTACAGAAATAATCAACAAAATATTTGACATTTATGGTTCTGCTTGTTGATCAGTTGGCACATGTTTTTTTAGAGGATCAACAAAAATCCCTGAGTGGAAATTCTGCTAATTTAGAAAGAAAAGTCTCAAGAAGTTGCAAACAAGTTGGATGCTAAGCCAACAGACCTGTTGAATAAATGAACTCCCTGAATGGAGAAACATCAGATCTGAGCAGAGGAAAAAGGAAAACCTTCCTCACAATAATACATGAAATTAAAAGCAATATTTACATGATGTTTTCTGCTTTTTGAACTTGTATTTGTTGACAACTGGGGGAGATTCACACGATACGTTTATACGTTAATATAAAAGTGTTTGAGGTTTTTGAAGAGACTAAAGTCAGTAAATGTTTTAACACTGAGCTAAAAAAAAGGTTTGTCATTGATTTTCAGCATTGTGTAAACCAGGCAGAGTGATTTCAGTGTTTTGTGCCTGTTTTGCAGCTGCTCCCTGTAGCTGCTTTCTTCCAGCTCCGAGGTCTGCAGAGAAGCTGTGAGATGACGCTGTCGCAAAGTCTGACGCTGGACAACGCCGTCGGCATCTATCAGGCCGCTAAGGTATGAAAACAGAAGCTTACGTGGTGACAGGAGTTGGATGTCAGACACAAAGCAGTTAGTGATGAAACCCAGACGTG
>NW_007578119.1:568191-584102 GCF_000690725.1 Stegastes partitus | reverse complement strand
TAAAGGATTATGTTGTTGGCAGCGTTTTGCCATTTTTTCCAAACTACATGAGTCACCCTTTAAATCTGCACCACAAAGCTCTGTTTGACAAACACTAAGCCAGATCTGAAAGTGATTCTACAGCAAACATCTATTTCGGATGCCTTTGTTAGTGTCACATCACATGAGAAAGGCCACAAATGGCTTTTTCAAGCTTTTTTCTATTTTTCTATGTCAGATTCGGATGCTCTACCCAACAAAATCCCTCCGGTTGTTCTAGAGGAATGAATTTATTCCAAATGGTGTTTTATTCCTGGTGAAATTCCTGTCTTTTTTTCATATTATTTATCACATAAAAACAAATGATTGCAACAGTTCCAGCATCGTGCAGCTGCTTTATTTAAAAAAAACATTTTAAAATGGATTTCTTTTCAATGCAGCATCCATCACCCCAGTCGCTCTACAATGATTTATTATTTCCAAGTAGTTTATCAAGTCATGTGGTGAAAATTTGCATCATGTATTGCAAAAAAAACAAAATATCAGTTTGTTTCAGTGTCATGCCGCCTATTTTGTAACTTTTAAGCCTCCAACAGAAGATGTTGCATGCTCAACAAGCTTGTCACTACACCTAAATCTGCACACATTTCTGATCACGTCATTTGCTTTGACCTTAAAAATCGTCCGTTTGAACCGCTGGTGTGACCGCGTCTGCACAGGAATACAAACCCAGAAAAAAATATGGCAACAACTCTAAAACATAATGTCACAACTACACTTTTTGTACATACGGAACATTATTTAGTCTGTACAACAGAATAGATCATTCATTTAAATATAATATCACCAAAGCCCCCCACCCCTCACCACCCCTCCACCCACACCCCAAACTTTGTCATACTTTAATGGGCAACCTAGAGAAACGCCACAGCTCAGAAATCCTGCCGCTCACAAAGAAAAACACCACATTAAAAAGAATTACAATCCAGCCAGCGTTTGTCCAGCCGTCCGTCCGTCCGTCTTCGCTCGAGTCATTACATCCCGCAAGGAAGTCGTGTTTGTGTCGACGAGTGTGTGTTCTGTTACTCTTATGTACATGTGGGAAGAAATGGAAGAAAGAGAAAGCAGGAGAAGGGGGATGTCTGTGTGTGTGGATCGACAAACATCACTGTCTTAAGGCTTCTTTTTTTCTTTTTACAACTCTTCCGAGATGCGTTTGGTCTGGTGAGGTGGACTCTTTACTGATGCGGCCGGAAGTGGGGGGGTAGGGGGTGGTGGGTTAGGGAAGGGAGGTAAGGGAGGGAGGGGAAAGGTGTCCTCTGTCTTTTTCTTCAGTTTCAGACTCTCTCGGCGATGGCGAGCCGCGAGTCGGCCGGTCTCCGAGAGCCGCCGAGGTTAATAGTTATTATGGATGATCCCTGGTGGCAGAGACAAGTCAAGCCGTCACACATGTGAGGAGGACACAGACCCACCGAAAGACCCCCGAGGACACAGAGAGTGACACAAGGTAGGGACGACAAAAGCTACATCTGCTACTTATTGTAAAATACTGATCAGGTTTTGTTTTTTTTTTAACTGAAAGAGCCATTCCCGGTATACAGTACAAAAGTTAGAGGCAAAAAGTAGATCTGTTTTCTGTTTTTCTCTCCTAACTAAAGGGCAAAAGTTAGCAGCGCTCCTCTGTTTAATGACCTGATTACTGCTAGTCATGCAACAGCTACCGCTCCTTAAGGTTGTTCCTGTGTCCTGTTGCTGGCGGCCGTCTTTGTTTTGTCTTTGCCGGGGGGGCATTTAGAGTCATTGGGCGGGGGCTGGTTGGGCTTGCTGCTGGGGGCATGCTTGGTGGGGGAGCTAGGCGTGGCGGGGGCGCCGGGGGAGTGGGACGCTTGGAGGTTCTTCTCGTCTGAAAAAAGCTGTTTAATTACGTCAAAGAAGTTACTCAACGGGCTGCCTACACAGACGGGAAGAAAAGAAACAAACAAGAGAAGAGAGAGAGAAAGAAAGAGAAAGAGAGAGAGAACAAACAACAGATGAGCAATGGGGTTAACGTGAGGAGAGGAGGAGATGATGGAGGGATGAGAGGAGGAGTGGAGCCGGAGAAAAGGAGACTCTTAACGCCGAGGAGGAGGCGAGGGGGCAGGAAGGTGGAGGGAGGACGGAGAGGATGGGGGAGGAGGTAGCAAAACATCCAGGGTTCTTCCAAAACACATTATTATTATTATTGTTATTATTTATGTCACTGGTAATGTGGAGGGCAGCTCAGAGTCTCAGTTTCTCCTGCTGGATGGAGAGTCAACGGGAGCGCTGGAAGACTTCTCACATATTACTCACAGGACAAGAGCTGCAAGTCAGATTGAAGTCTCCTCTGAGCGAGCTGCAGGGTTTACACGAGGACTTTTTAAGAATACAAAACAGAATTTACACTGGTCAGAGCAGGACCAAACTGGGATGGTTAAGACCGATCACCATTTCCAGAATTTCACTGAAGTATACAAACTAAAGTCCAGCTATTCCTATTCAAGGACTGGCAGAAACCTCTACAAACAGAAGCAACAACACATTTCTTGATTAACTTTTTAAAAGGTTTTAACTGAGGATGTGTGTGATTAGTCACCTTACAATTAAACGGTCGTACTACTTGTTAGTCCGCATTTGAAACCCTCTGAACTTTTTTCACATTTTTCTTTACTGTGGACTCATTTTTCACTTTGACATAAAGTCCTGTGCCTCTATGGAACCCTGACTAGTAGTAGAGAGAACTGAAAGTCTTCACACAGTTATAGTGCCATAAATGATACAGAAAAACAAGTTGAAGTTGTTTGTATATATTTCCAAGTGTCTACAAGGTGTTACCAACACTGGAACAGACCTAGAAGCTCAAGTACATGCTTTAGATATTTTACTTTACATTTATAGTTTTATTTGTTTTCATATTGGTCTCCTCTGGCTGGGAGTAAACACAGCCTGCAGTTAATCTGAAAACTCACAGCTCTGTCACTTATGACTGTATTTATTCATACAAAATTGGTGCCAAAGATTAATTTTTGGCAAACTTTTTAATGAGAAGTGCAGAAAGAAAGTAATTTTAAGCTTAGACTTGGTTAATTTTCCTGACAATACATATTTAATTCAAGAACCACTGGAAAGGTGAAAACTCTTAGTTTTATTTTATAGTTTCCTGCTAATAAATATTGTCATTTACAAAACTAATTTTAAACTTGTGCATAAATTGCGTGGTTAAGAGTGTTAAATTGATTTAATTTCTTAGCAAAATAAATTCACAATAAATAAATTCTCTGATTGCAGCTTTTTAAATGTGAATATTTTTGAGTTGTCATTTTATACTCTGTGAAACAACTTTTTCACCATCTTGTGAGGCTTTATAGACCAATAAACACATCAATCAATCAAGAAAATAACGACAGACGAATTGGCAATAAAAGTTACGGCAAGGACAATAAATGAAATCCTTAAGGAACACCTCGACCTTATTAACAGGATGTTTTACTGTCAGCTTTTTGAACCCTGGTTCTAGTCTGTATTATTCACATTTTAGTTAGTAGAGCCTTTAAAAGTAGTAGAATGAGCTCCTGTTAAAAACGTAATGAATCTATAAGTGGCTTTTTAAAAATCTCTTATTTCAGAGCAGGTTTATTTGTGTTTTGAATCAGCCGTCCTCCTCTGTCACATTTATTCTGTTCAAATGGGACTTTAGCGGCACATGGTTGGTGTCTGTTGGCAGCTAAACATCTAAAGAAGACTAATGATGTCTGTTTTTGCTTGTGTTCATTCATCATAAACTGACTTGAGCAGCCTGGTTTGGTCTTAATCCTTCAGGGTGGCAGTCAATCCATAAGAAGTTTTTGGTACGTCTCTGCTCCACCTCTGATTGTGTTACTTATCTCCTCGAGTGTGTTCCGTGTTTCACACTTTTTCAGGACTGAATGAAAGTCTTCCAAAGCTCCCGTTAACTCGCCATCGTGTCAACATCCATCACAACAACATCCATCCCATAAAACAAAGCTTCTCTTGGTAAGTGCTTCAAAACAGTCATGAATGAATCCGACATGCAACAGTACAGCACAGTACACACATTAATACACTCATCATTGCCCAGGTTAGTCTTCAAACAGTGCGTCCTGCAGTGATACAACATCTGTGTTTTGGTGCTGAGGTGATAACTTACCATCAGTCCTCTCCAACAACACTCACATTTGCTTTTTTGTGTCTCTTTAGTTTGTTCCGGTGATTTCAAATATGGAAAGTTTTAGAGCAGCGGGGGAACAACCCGGTATCAAGCATCGACATGCAGAAGTCAGTTTAGAGCCACACACACAAACACACAGTGAAATATTTCCTCCTATCAAGTCATTTAGTCTCCAAACAGAGCTTTTAAAGGACAAATCTGCCCTGAAAACATCAGCAGAACAAGTTCAACGGGTCAAGTGGGCCGTTAACTCAACAAAAAGAGAAACTATTTAAATAATTATGCAGTTAAAGAGCTACAAAAAAAAGTCTTTCAGATGTGAGAATTTGCTGCTTTTCTTATCAGAATGGTCTTTTGACTTAAGAAGTGTTGGCTGGATACTATTCAGTCTTTTCTGATATTTTGTTGATCAAATTATTAAAAGATTAATCAAGAAGATCATCAGTAGATTAACTGAAAACCCAGAAGACTCAGCTCAGTGACAAAAACCTTGAACTCAAGTGTGCTTAATATATTTTTGTTTTTAAACTGTGATGTGTGACTGGAAACTTATCAGACTGCAAATTCAAAGATGAAAAACAGTTTGTCAAATATCATAGTTTCTATTCTGGTGGTACCATTTATATACTTATAACAGCTTGTTTTCATAGTTAAGCATTTTCATAGAGCTCTAACACTGACTTAAGCAGAGTTTCCTCCATTCTTTATTCTCATTTCAGTTTTTCCTTTCCAAAGAAAAAGATCTTTAAAACTTCCTAACACATAAACAAAGGACTCTCCCCAGTATTGTAGGAAAATGATATATTATTTATTCTTTTTGTATTTAATTAAGAATTCATAGTTGGAAAATGAAAAAAAAAAAGTATTTTGTTATTAGTTTATGGACCTAGCGTGCACAAAAAAGTTTTCTTACTTTGCTTCAGTTGAAAACTTGAATTAAGAAAATGGATCAAACTTAATTTTGAGAGTTAATCATTTTTATTTTTATTTTGTTTATGTGATTTGTCAGTTACTAAAACATACCCTGCTTCTTTGTCTCTGGGTTCTTTATTTAGATGAAATATTAATTGTGGTGCTTCCCTGTAATTTAAATTTATATTCTCGATGCAATTTTTAACTTTGCAGAATTACATCCTGTAATATTTTTGTAATTGCATTGCCTCACCAGCAGGTCTAAATGTGCAGTAAAATTGCTATAAAACGGGGTCACTTTGGCATCAAGTAGGAGTTACGTCGGGTACAGTCGCTCTGCAGGACAGCTAGTGCAAAACACACGTACCTCCTCCTGAGGAATAAATCCAGTCTGAATAGAGCATTGGGTTTTTTGTTCAGTGCCACCAACAGGCCAACTGGTCCCTCAAAGACCCCAAAAATATCAAAAATGTGCTGCTTAGTTTGTCCTAAATGTGTGTGTTTTCCAGTTTTCTGTAAAAATCCCAACTGATACACTTTTAAAAAATCACTACTTGTTGATTTCCTCACGTTGAAATGACTTGTTAAGACGACGTTTCGCTGTATTTCACGCTCTCTCTCTCACACAGTGTTAGTGCAGACAGGGTGTGTTGGTGACAGGCCTCCACGACGTTGGCAGTGTGTGTTAAAAGCCAGAGTTAAGGTGTTTTTGCCGGGAGCTCCCGGTCGCTCTGGGTCTTACCACGCTTGGAGGATTTACTGGGCAAAGAGGCTGAGCGCTGAGAGCCATCTGAGAGCAGAGGACAGTGTCAGAAACACTGAGGCCCAGCACTTGATGAACACGTGAGCCGATACCAAGCATCAGCCACACACCGGCTAACACAGAACACTCCCTCCTGACGCGACTCCACACACGTGAATGTTCAGCTCGTTTTACAGAATCTCTCTTTGGACAGATTTTCTTCATGCTTTGCTTCCACTTTCTAGGTTTTACTCGCTGCTTGGTCTGTCTACAGACAAAGTGTGCCAACTTATCTTACAGATTTCGCACAGTAAGTTACATTATAGGCCAGATGTTCTGTCTAAGTGGATCAGCTTGTCTTGTTAGCAGCCATGTTTGAAGAAGGCAAAGCAAGGGGAAAAAAACTATGTAATTAAAAAGCTGTATTCCTCAGGTCAGCTGGTCGATTGGTTGGTCGATATGCTCTCATTAATCACTGGTGTTACTTTCATAAAGGGAAGGGCACTAAATCCACAGCCTTCCAGGATTGATCCATTATTTTTGGCAGCGAGAGGAACCGACTACATGTGAACAAACTCATGCTTTCACATCTTTGAAATGGTTGTGTTTACTCAGAGTCGGCTCCAAACGAATCATGTCAAAGAAGTCCCCGGGCTGCTGCGTTTTGTTCAAACTAATGGTTGAAAAGTCGAGAGTCAACATTTGCAAACAGCAGCTTAACAACTCAACAGCTCAACATCATCTATTCCTCAGTAGTTCTTGTGCTGGAATCACCAGTTGAAACAGTTCTATTTTCAGAACTCTTAAAAATATGTGCAAGTCCAGGCTGTTATCCTTTTGATATAAAATAACCAGGTTCGAATGATCTAATATGCAGCAAATACTGGCTTTTTATGTTGATTTACAATCTATTTAGCTAGTAGAGCTAGCAGGTAGCATGCACTCACTGCTCATATTAGTTCATCTATAGATAGCGTCCATATTAGTTGAGGAGTTGGTAAGATTTTCGTCTACAGAGATTTTCTTTCTAATTTGTTGTTTGTTAAAAATGTCCCCAGATTCAGTCCGTTCAAGCTCTACAACTATGAGGACAAAATGAAAAACAGACGGGTCAGAACTGTAATATTAGTTGTTCAAAACCCTCCCTGTCTGTTGTCCAGTGTGTTCTCAGTCAACAAACTTTCCACCATGTTAATAAAATACACAAATTTATGTTCAGTTTTGTTTTCATTCAGGTTTAACTGGCACTCGTTTAATTGCATCACCTCGACACTCCTCTTCTTCATCACTGCTATAATGACATGGAAATGTGCATAAATTGTCAGATTTTCTGAATGTAAAGTCAAAATGTTACCAGATTTGGATGGAAAACAGGTATTCAAGCTGTCCTAAACAATGCTGCTTTAGTTTTAGTCACAGTAGTATTAGCATTAGGTGGCCTTGTGTACACGATTGTGAGCTTCTCAAAACAGCAGCTGGGGTCGTGTTTTGGGTAGAAACTGCTAAATGCTGTCCTCACTGTTGTTATAAAACCGTAACCGTAAGTTTTCCTGGCAACAGAGTTTCCTGAAAACAGCATTTAACGCTAGCTTTGGTCCTGCTCTCGAAACAAGAAGTCCAGGATGGTGAATTTAGCCTCTCTGTAACCACTTAGCAACCAGATATTTTAGCAAAAAGACTCTGAGAAACAGGCTGAACATCCACAGCGGCAGATATTTTTTCCTTAAAAATCCATCTGCCACTGACTAAACATGTACAACCTCATATATAAAGACACACACAGAAGGCCAACAGGGTCACATGTCTGTCGAGCTGTTGGGTGTTTTAGTACATTTCATTGAACGCATGCAGATTGTCAGACTGCAAAGACATCAACAAACACCGTCACATACTCTGTTTGCTCGCTCGTGTCGCATGCTTCAGTACAGTTCAGTCCCGAGTGCGAATGGCAGCTCACCCAGAACCATCGGCACACACAGATCTCTGACAAACTGAACCCAAAGGCCGGTTTTTACCCCGAGGCCAGTTTGTCACATTGTGTGTGTGTGCGCTTTTGTGTGTGCGTGATTCTGGGTTTTCATTCAGCATGCGAGTCATTCAGTCCATCCAAGAGGCGTTAAGCTGTGGATGACGAGAAGCAGGGTGGCATGGAGAGGCAGGCCAGAGAGAGAGATCAGATAGATAGATAGAGATGTGGGTTATTGGCACATCTACACGGTGGTTTGGTGGCTGAGGTTGTGCAAACAGTGCCTGATAACAGTTCCCATCTGTGGCAGGTCAGACTGGTGCTACTGGGTCAGTTAGTTGAAGAGCTTCCAGCTAGTGTAGTGGGTGTGCTGGTGTTCTCCCAGTCTGTGGTCTTGTGTGCGCGCTAAGAGTGACGGCAGTGTTTGGGTTGCAGTTGCTCTGCTTCACCACCAGAGGGGACCATTATCAAGTAAATAACCACAGATAGGACGACAGACAGAACTAACAAGGACAGCCGGAGAACACACAGTCACTCGTTCTTTTCTTCCATATTTTCCATCCATATATAGGCAGCCCCGAAGATGTCCAATCATGTCCAGGGAGAGCTCAGAGAGAATTGTGGGATTGTTTCGACGCTACAAATTCTCAATGTGTTCTGATACATTTCGCACTTTTTGAGACCAAAATGCTGCATGCACAGATGTAACGGCTAATCCACACGTGTAGAGCTGTGTAAATATTCATTAGCTTGACCCACTGTGTGTGTGTGTGTGTGTGTGTGTGTGTGTGTGTGCTTGTGCGTGTTTTCTGCTGAGTCAGGGTGCAGTGTGAGAGCTGAGCTGCTGTCTGTGGAGGATAAATCACCGTCTGATGTCCTGAGTGGCGATAATCAGTGCTGTGAGTGCACATCTAGAGCTCACTGGACTGCATGTGTGTGTGTGTGTGTTTGTGTGTGTGTGTGCACGCCATGGTATGTGGCAGGGGCATGCACGTGGAGATGCCGTGTGCTAAAAGCAGTGTGCCGAGCTGAGCTGAGCCGAGCGGGTCCGAGCCGAGGTGGGCCGTGGGGTGTGGCTGTGCTGTGATGCCAGGAGGGAGGAGGGAGGGGAGGGAGGCTGTGAGGAGGAGGGTTGGGGGTGTAGGCGTGGTCGGGGGACGGGTGGCGAGGGGAGTTCACTTACCAGAGATCTGCGGCTGGATGCCGGGCTGGTCGTTGGAGCTGAGCAGCTGGGCCTGGATGGTCTCAACCACACGCTTGAAACGTCGGCTGGGACCTGATGAGAAACCAGTGACACCTTGTTGTAACACACATTAGTCTATAAACCAGCAGCGGGGCAAGAAGTGGCAGGACAGAGAAGTATTCATTAATGCGTTCATTGTGTTACACTAACTGTGCATTCTCCACCTCTGTTGTAGAGATTTGGGAAAATGATGAGTCACACTGATGCAAACAGGTGCAACCTCCCTGCAGCTCCCCAGAAAACCTGACTTCACAAGACCCACTTTCTGGAAACTCAGCAGCTTAATGCAAAAACAAATGACTCCGTGGTCCATTAAGAGGACGATCGCAGGTCATTTCCATCCTGGAAAATCAAGTGGGGGAAAAAAAGCGGCACCCAGCTCTCCACATGGTGAGTAAAAGATTTAATGCGCTAGATGTGTTGTTTGCTGCAACCTCTAATGCTACATGCTAAACAGAGAAACAATCCACAGCATCCACAACATGTAAACAAACAGGCTGCGTGGATGAATTTGCTGGTGATATGGAAGGTAGTGCAGTTACCAAACCAGTCTCGAAACCAGTGTGCATACAAATCAGGTGTGTGCATGTGATACAGGATTAGAACAGTGAGTGGTTGTCATGACGTTCTGTCCCACCATCATTTTTGGGTAAAAAAAAAAAAAAAAAAAAAGATTTTGACTCACATCTAGAAGATGAGATAAGTTTTATTGTATAAAACTTATTTTAACCAACCATTTATTACATGTGGTGTTATGAGCCCTAAAAGTTTACCCAAAACGCACTTTTTAAAGTTTTCTCACATCAATTATCAGAAAATTTGTTTTAATGACTCTAATAAGCATTAAACTGGTGATGTTTGGCTACTTGCAGTTTGAAACTATAATATATCTCATGATATTGATGCTTAAAGTTGGTTATAGAAGATTAAAGCTTCAGAGTGTGACACCTGGAGGGGACGAAAAATTGAAAAATTGATTTGGTTGCAGTTTTAAGTCGAACTCAAATGTGTTATTCAGTCCTGAAAAGTTATGAGGGCTCAAAAATGCTGACAAAAGTTACGCAAATAAAAAAAAAAAAAGAAATTTCGACCCACATTCGTATCCTTTGAGGGACTGTAACTCTGTAAATATTCATAGTATGACAGTGGCTTTATTAAGTATATTAAAGTTGCTGTCCATAAAACAATCTGCTGATTCTGAGGTCAGGTGGGAACTTTTTTTCAGATTTGCTTGACTTTATATGTAATGACCCAGCTGCTTGTCTTCAAACACTGCTCTCATCTCCCTTCATCACCACTGAGGTGGATTAGACAAATCTGCAACGTGATATTAGCGTTTAATCGCGCTAACCTTGATACAGCCAGAATACCAGGATTATGTATGTGAACACAATCATAGTGAGGAAAATGTCACTTTGGTGGAGGTAATAACTTACAGGAGCCACAAATAGACTCTAAATCACTGGTTTAATTTATGTTAATGCATATAATCAGTTACAAGACACAACGCATGTTTACTTTTGTCCTAATCAGAAAAATAACTGCTATTTAAAGATGTTTGTGAATGTGAACTTAACTGAGCAGCACCTCACTAATTACACTGAAATATTCCCTGACAACGTTGGAGCAGTTCTTCAAGGTGAGGCTATTAAGTAGTCGGATGGATTGAAAAGAAAAAGGAGCGCGGTACTGAGCTGAGAAAGTTCTTGTTGGGCTCATTTTTATGCTACGTGGGGAGAAGATTAAACATTCATGATGTGGCCTTGTTCAGGCACCTCAACATTTCAGGGCTCTGCTCCTCATCACTGAATATTGTAGCTCTGCTCATTCATGTTTTATGCAGCGGCTCTTTTTATACTCGTGTTTACGCCCAGTTTCCCAAAAGTATGTGGACACCAGAACGTCCCACCTATACATCACTGTGTTTAATTAACATCAGTATTTGTCTATTAACAGTGAGATTATCATCTGACTGCATTCCTGCTGTCAGTGCTCTCATCAGTTCTGTTTTCAGCAGGTATATCTAAATGAAGACAAATAAACTCGTTTGAGTGTGTTAAAGATGTTTCACCGCAGAATCTGAAAAGCTTCTTTAGTTCTAACTGAGTCGTAGGGAGTTCCAGCATCTTGATCTGTGAGAAGGGTTTCTGTTTACTTCTGTCATCTTTAATGTGCAGCACACAGTCCAGGAGGGTCAGACTGTTCTACAGACTTTGATGTATTCTGTAAAGGCTTCCTGCGTTTTAATGCTGATCCAGATGTGATCCACGTACCTGCTCTCCACATCATCCATATTGTAGGCAGCGGTGAGTTCATGGCACAGCTGAGCTTCTGTCTGTACAAACCTCATTATATTGTCAGTAGGTGGCTGTCAGACGGAGGTGGAGCAGAGATCATATGTAGTTCTGTCCTGTAGCTGTATTGCTTCTTGGATGAAGAGTGAAGTTATGTTGTAGGTTACCATGGTTTCATCTGAGTCCAGCTTGATTTTTCTAACCTTGTCGATAAAATCCTTTCTGATGCTGTGTGGAGCAGAGATGATGGCGAGGCGTTTGGCAGAATGTTAAGTAACTGAGTTGATGCTACTGATGATGGGGTGAGCGAGATTACCTCATGGTGCACCATGGGATGTCCATGAGGGAAGGTGTGACCTCCTTGGATAAAAAATGATAACATAGTGGTTGACTTTGTGGCTTTCTTTTTCCAGCTTTTGTCGGCACTTTATCACCTTCTTCTTGTAGGTGGCTATAAGAGGACTGGTCACCTTGTCCTGGTAGTTTGCTGATTTTAGCACCACCGTGCATCTTTATTCATTGGCTGGCAGCTCAGTTTATTTTTAGTGATTCCAGTGGCTTTATTTTTTTTTAATGTTAAGGTTAGAAGATGGTACTTTCACACTGGTGAGGGCAGCAGACACCTTCAACCTGAGCTGTTCCACCTCTGTTTCTTGCCTCTTCCTCTTCTCTCAACCCTCCATATCCTCTCCTCATTTCTTTCTGTCAGTCTCCCTAACACTCTCCTGCTTTCTTCGCTCTCCTTCTGCTCCTCATCTCCTCATATTTGCTAAAGAGACAGAACAGCTCAGGTTGAAAGTGTCGGCTGCCCCATCAACTGCCATCCAACCTGACCATCCAAGAAAAGAAGGCACAGACATCACGGAAAAAAAACACCAAACATCACCATCCTGCTGGCTGATAAAGGGAGATGCACAGTGGTGTTAAATACAGCAGATTTCCAAAGTGAACATTCGTCTTTCAACTCCTTCTGAGACACTGAGGTGAGACCTTACTAGCAACCAACCAACTGGGAGGAGAAAAAACCCACTAACTGACCACTATATTACTGTTTGTACCCCGAGAAAGCCCCCTTGTATTTATGGCCACCCCAAGACACAAGGAATTAACTGATACATCATCGGTAGCATCAACTCATAACCTACAGTTATCCCTAACACTGCATCACATCAGAAACTCCAGGATTTTATCAACGATGTTTGATAAAACTATGGTAACCTGTGATTTTACTTCATCCTGAAAGCAGTAAAAACTGTACAGAAACTTGTGCTGCAGGACAGAACTCTGTCCAGCAGAACCAACCTCACCTCAGACCACATATGATCTCTGCTCCACCTCCGTCTGACAACCACCGACTGACAATATAATGAGGTTTGTACAGACAGAGGCTCAGCTGTGCCGTGAACTGTCTACAATACAGACACCTGGGTCAAAATCGAAACAAAGGAAGTAAAAAGCTTCACAGAACACACGAGCGCGGCAACATCAAGTTCACTCAGGGAGGAAACCGTTCGGTCTTCTTGGACTGTGTGGTTCACATTAAAGCTGACAGAAACTCCCACACTGATCAATATCTACAGGTTGATTCTCAGCACCAACTGGAGCACGAGCTGGAGGTTATCAGAATCATCAAAAACATGTTTTCACCCAAACCAGAGAGGGGGGGGGGGACGTTATGTTGCTGGAGGATCATCAGCAAACACCAGATCTCTTTGTACTTCAATGCAATGGTGCTAAACCTGAAGATTCTTAATTCATTATCATATGAATCATACAAAAGCAGCCGTTCCTCCTATATGACATGCTGGAAGCTGGACATTTTAGGCAGTTGTGCTTGATTAAAGAGCAATTTAACTGTAGGAATCATATGTAACCTGGACTTCTAAATTACATTATTTTATCCTTGATGCCATTTAACTAGCAGCGGAGCACTTACTTGATACAACTGTATGGACTGTGAGCTGTTTACCTGACAGCAGGGTGAAGGTGACGGAGTAGATGCCGTTCTCCTTGGTGGCGCTGGTGCTCTCGGTGTAGGTGATGTCCACCTGGAACTTCACCGGCTTCTGGAACACCGTCGGCCCGGCTGTGGACTTGTACTCGGCCCGGAAACTTGTCTGAGAGATGACGCTGTGGCTCAGACTGGGAATCTGGGAGAGAAAGTCTGAGTCAGCAGCAGCACAGACAAACAACCTCTGCATCGGCTGGATGTGAGAGGAAGAGATGGCAGCAGAAGGAGACGGTGTTTCGGACGTGTCGCATCTTAACACGTCGTGGCATTCTGCAGCGTCAGCGTCTGAGTCAACACTGACAACAGGCTGCGGCACACGATGCAACATGACTGAACACTCACCTCAAGTCCAACCTGCACCTGAACTGACGTCTTTAAACACGTGTGTCTGAGTTATTTCTGAATTTACTGTTCATGTTATTTTGTATTTGAAAGAAGAATTAGGATGTTTGGACTGACTGTGTTTTTAGCATTTAGCATCAAAGAACTGTTCAGTACCAGCGACTTGCTGAGATAATTTACCTGTTTTTAAATTTGTATTTTGAAAAAAAAAAAACTATTTTAATGCTCCAAAATGTTAGAATAAATAATGCAGCACTTAAATCTAATGCGAAGAAAATAATGTTACACCATCATAAAGTAGTGGTGCCAAACGCTAATTAGCTTAGCTTAGCTTAGCAGAGCAGCAGTTGATGTCATCACTGCAGCCTCGGATTTGAGAAGAATTTATGTGATTTTAATTCTTTAAACTAACCTTAAATCGTATATTTACAGTAGAGCCTGACTGAAATTAGCTCACTATCTAGCTAGCAGTTTAATTACACATTTCCGTGGCACAACACTGACTAGATATGCACCAACATGGAAACTTTGTTTTACAGAACATACACCAGAGTAATTTAAAAATCATCTAGTTTGTCTGATGATTGCCATCCTCTCAGCACTGCCAGGACAGAAGGGAACGGTGGAGACTTACGGAGAGGAAGGCGTGGACGATGTCGGCCTTTATGGAGCTCAGAGGTTTGTCTCTGATCACAATGAAGATCTGCTCCTCCTTCTCCAGGTTGATGAAGTTCCCGAACCATGACTTCTTCGCCAGTCTGCAGAGGAGAGGAGAGCTGAGATCAGAAATGATGCTGGACACATGACACGACTCAGAACGGCTGCTTAAACTCACAACAATGTAAAGCTGAAGTTTGTCTAATTAACATGCAAAAATGACATAAGCTTCAGTTTACTTCTGTTCTTTAGTGGATCTGAACAAACTTCCTGATATGACAGATGAGGAAGAAAGAGGAAATAATGTTGAGTGTCGTCCTCGTATATCCAAAGTAGAAGCAGCAGCAAAATAAAGTAGCATCATAAAGTTAGCTGTAGGAACTGTACCAACTGGATTTGGTGCACATTTCTACTGTGTATAGTCGTGTTGCAAGAGGATCAGATCAATGTATTCACATTAATGGTACCTAAAATTTCAAGCACCTTTATGCTGGTTTGCATCAAAAAGGATTCATTTGTAAATCATAGTTTAACTTTAAATTATGTTGTACCAAACTTGAGAACTAAAATCGATTAAATTAAAATTTACACCATTTATTAGAACCAGAAACTGTTAAAGGAGAAAGAATTGTCAGTAACCCTGATTTTCAGATAGTCCTTGAACTATGTTATGAGCCATTCAATCAAGACAATTAAACAAATCTAAGCTTGAAGTTTTAGTTTTTTCAATAAAATCAATTTATTCTACATGTCTCAAAATAAATAAATGCTAAAAATAACCCTTTCTGCTCTGATCAAATTCTAAAACTGAGAGATCAGTAGTGAATTGGCTGCAACCACCAATCACAAGACAAACAGTGAGAGAGTATTTGGTTGAACCTCAGGCAGTGTTTCCTCAGAGAGGAGGCAAGTGTGGAATCAAATTCAGAATGTAAGTATTAACGTATCTACAGTAAACAGCTATGTTTTATAAGTATATGTAGCACCTGTGGACACTTGGAAAAATGTTGTACATGTTGATTTCAGATTTTTCAAACTTTGTAAAATAAATAATCAAAGAAATCCACCTTCTGTTTTCTTCTTCTTCTTTTAATGATTTATGGCATTATAACTTCATCGTACTGCACTGAAGACATTTTGAGTTCTCTCTCCTTCTAGCCATGATTGTCCTGTTTCCACAGAGGTGCAGGACTTTATACTGAAGTGGAAAAATGAGTCCACGGTGAGTAAAACTGCTTGGTGCTGTGGGTTAAATCTGGATTCACACCTACTTTTGCTGAACTTTGCTTAGAACTAATCTCAGATTAAATTAATCTTTGTTGCTGTAACCCAACATTAGTGTCGTAATGTTTGGGCTGAAGCACCTTTTATTTTTTAGGAGGATCTCCTAATTCAGGAACTACTTTTAATGTGAGGATTTATTTCCACAGTTTGCCGAAATTGAGCAGAAAAGTTACTCTACATTAATAAAACTGCATCACACTATACGCATATACTACGTTAAACTCGAGCGAAACTTGAGCGAAAAAACAAATATTATTTGTTGGGGACTATTTTC
>NW_007578119.1:548747-566326 GCF_000690725.1 Stegastes partitus | reverse complement strand
TGTGTGTGTGTGTGCACGCCATGGTATGTGGCAGGGGCATGCACGTGGAGATGCCGTGTGCTAAAAGCAGTGTGCCGAGCTGAGCTGAGCCGAGCGGGTCCGAGCCGAGGTGGGCCGTGGGGTGTGGCTGTGCTGTGATGCCAGGAGGGAGGAGGGAGGGGAGGGAGGCTGTGAGGAGGAGGGTTGGGGGTGTAGGCGTGGTCGGGGGACGGGTGGCGAGGGGAGTTCACTTACCAGAGATCTGCGGCTGGATGCCGGGCTGGTCGTTGGAGCTGAGCAGCTGGGCCTGGATGGTCTCAACCACACGCTTGAAACGTCGGCTGGGACCTGATGAGAAACCAGTGACACCTTGTTGTAACACACATTAGTCTATAAACCAGCAGCGGGGCAAGAAGTGGCAGGACAGAGAAGTATTCATTAATGCGTTCATTGTGTTACACTAACTGTGCATTCTCCACCTCTGTTGTAGAGATTTGGGAAAATGATGAGTCACACTGATGCAAACAGGTGCAACCTCCCTGCAGCTCCCCAGAAAACCTGACTTCACAAGACCCACTTTCTGGAAACTCAGCAGCTTAATGCAAAAACAAATGACTCCGTGGTCCATTAAGAGGACGATCGCAGGTCATTTCCATCCTGGAAAATCAAGTGGGGGAAAAAAAGCGGCACCCAGCTCTCCACATGGTGAGTAAAAGATTTAATGCACCGAATGTGTTGCTTGCTGCAACCTCTAATGCCACATGCTAAACAGAGAAACAATCCACAGCATCCACAACATGTAAACAAACAGGCTGCGTGGATGAATTTGCTGGTGATATGGAAGGTAGTGCAGTTACCAAACCAGTCTCGAAACCAGTGTGCATACAAATCAGGTGTGTGCATGTGATACAGGATTAGAACAGTGAGTGGTTGTCATGACGTTCTGTCCCACCATCATTTTTGGGTAAAAAAAAAAAAAAAAAAAAAGATTTTGACTCACATCTAGAAGATGAGATAAGTTTTATTGTATAAAACTTATTTTAACCAACCATTTATTACATGTGGTGTTATGAGCCCTAAAAGTTTACCCAGAATGCACTTTTTAAAGTTATCTCACGTGAATTATCAGAAAACAGAAAACACATCCAGGGTACCAATGCTTGTTTTAATGACTCTAATAAGCATTAAACTGGTGATGTTTGGCTACTTGCAGTTTGAAACTATAATACATCTCATGATATTGATGCTTAAAGTTGGTTATAGAAGATTAAAGCTTCAGAGTGTGACACCTGGAGGGGACGAAAAATTGAAAAATTGATTTGGTTGCAGTTTTAAGTCGAACTCAAATGTGTTATTCAGTCCTGAAAAGTTATGAGGGCTCAAAAATGCTGACAAAAGTTACGCAAATAAAAAAAAAAAAAGAAATTTCGACCCACATTCGTATCCTTTGAGGGACTGTAACTCTGTAAATATTCATAGTATGACAGTGGCTTTATTAAGTATATTAAAGTTGCTGTCCATAAAACAATCTGCTGATTCTGAGGTCAGGTGGGAACTTTTTTTCAGATTTGCTTGACTTTATATGTAATGACCCAGCTGCTTGTCTTCAAACACTGCTCTCATCTCCCTTCATCACCACTGAGGTGGATTAGACAAATCTGCAACGTGATATTAGCGTTTAATCGCGCTAACCTTGATACAGCCAGAATACCAGGATTATGTATGTGAACACAATCATAGTGAGGAAAATGTCACTTTGGTGGAGGTAATAACTTACAGGAGCCACAAATAGACTCTAAATCACTGGTTTAATTTATGTTAATGCATATAATCAGTTACAAGACACAACGCATGTTTACTTTTGTCCTAATCAGAAAAATAACTGCTATTTAAAGATGTTTGTGAATGTGAACTTAACTGAGCAGCACCTCACTAATTACACTGAAATATTCCCTGACAACGTTGGAGCAGTTCTTCAAGGTGAGGCTATTAAGTAGTCGGATGGATTGAAAAGAAAAAGGAGCGCGGTACTGAGCTGAGAAAGTTCTTGTTGGGCTCATTTTTATGCTACGTGGGGAGAAGATTAAACATTCATGATGTGGCCTTGTTCAGGCACCTCAACATTTCAGGGCTCTGCTCCTCATCACTGAATATTGTAGCTCTGCTCATTCATGTTTTATGCAGCGGCTCTTTTTATACTCGTGTTTACGCCCAGTTTCCCAAAAGTATGTGGACACCAGAACGTCCCACCTATACATCACTGTGTTTAATTAACATCAGTATTTGTCTATTAACAGTGAGATTATCATCTGACTGCATTCCTGCTGTCAGTGCTCTCATCAGTTCTGTTTTCAGCAGGTATATCTAAATGAAGACAAATAAACTCGTTTGAGTGTGTTAAAGATGTTTCACCGCAGAATCTGAAAAGCTTCTTTAGTTCTAACTGAGTCGTAGGGAGTTCCAGCATCTTGATCTGTGAGAAGGGTTTCTGTTTACTTCTGTCATCTTTAATGTGCAGCACACAGTCCAGGAGGGTCAGACTGTTCTACAGACTTTGATGTATTCTGTAAAGGCTTCCTGCGTTTTAATGCTGATCCAGATGTGATCCACGTACCTGCTCTCCACATCATCCATATTGTAGGCAGCGGTGAGTTCATGGCACAGCTGAGCTTCTGTCTGTACAAACCTCATTATATTGTCAGTAGGTGGCTGTCAGACGGAGGTGGAGCAGAGATCATATGTAGTTCTGTCCTGTAGCTGTATTGCTTCTTGGATGAAGAGTGAAGTTATGTTGTAGGTTACCATGGTTTCATCTGAGTCCAGCTTGATTTTTCTAACCTTGTCGATAAAATCCTTTCTGATGCTGTGTGGAGCAGAGATGATGGCGAGGCGTTTGGCAGAATGTTAAGTAACTGAGTTGATGCTACTGATGATGGGGTGAGCGAGATTACCTCATGGTGCACCATGGGATGTCCATGAGGGAAGGTGTGACCTCCTTGGATAAAAAATGATAACATAGTGGTTGACTTTGTGGCTTTCTTTTTCCAGCTTTTGTCGGCACTTTATCACCTTCTTCTTGTAGGTGGCTATAAGAGGACTGGTCACCTTGTCCTGGTAGTTTGCTGATTTTAGCACCACCGTGCATCTTTATTCATTGGCTGGCAGCTCAGTTTATTTTTAGTGATTCCAGTGGCTTTATTTTTTTTTAATGTTAAGGTTAGAAGATGGTACTTTCACACTGGTGAGGGCAGCAGACACCTTCAACCTGAGCTGTTCCACCTCTGTTTCTTGCCTCTTCCTCTTCTCTCAACCCTCCATATCCTCTCCTCATTTCTTTCTGTCAGTCTCCCTAACACTCTCCTGCTTTCTTCGCTCTCCTTCTGCTCCTCATCTCCTCATATTTGCTAAAGAGACAGAACAGCTCAGGTTGAAAGTGTCGGCTGCCCCATCAACTGCCATCCAACCTGACCATCCAAGAAAAGAAGGCACAGACATCACGGAAAAAAAACACCAAACATCACCATCCTGCTGGCTGATAAAGGGAGATGCACAGTGGTGTTAAATACAGCAGATTTCCAAAGTGAACATTCGTCTTTCAACTCCTTCTGAGACACTGAGGTGAGACCTTACTAGCAACCAACCAACTGGGAGGAGAAAAAACCCACTAACTGACCACTATATTACTGTTTGTACCCCGAGAAAGCCCCCTTGTATTTATGGCCACCCCAAGACACAAGGAATTAACTGATACATCATCGGTAGCATCAACTCATAACCTACAGTTATCCCTAACACTGCATCACATCAGAAACTCCAGGATTTTATCAACGATGTTTGATAAAACTATGGTAACCTGTGATTTTACTTCATCCTGAAAGCAGTAAAAACTGTACAGAAACTTGTGCTGCAGGACAGAACTCTGTCCAGCAGAACCAACCTCACCTCAGACCACATATGATCTCTGCTCCACCTCCGTCTGACAACCACCGACTGACAATATAATGAGGTTTGTACAGACAGAGGCTCAGCTGTGCCGTGAACTGTCTACAATACAGACACCTGGGTCAAAATCGAAACAAAGGAAGTAAAAAGCTTCACAGAACACACGAGCGCGGCAACATCAAGTTCACTCAGGGAGGAAACCGTTCGGTCTTCTTGGACTGTGTGGTTCACATTAAAGCTGACAGAAACTCCCACACTGATCAATATCTACAGGTTGATTCTCAGCACCAACTGGAGCACGAGCTGGAGGTTATCAGAATCATCAAAAACATGTTTTCACCCAAACCAGAGAGGGGGGGGGGGACGTTATGTTGCTGGAGGATCATCAGCAAACACCAGATCTCTTTGTACTTCAATGCAATGGTGCTAAACCTGAAGATTCTTAATTCATTATCATATGAATCATACAAAAGCAGCCGTTCCTCCTATATGACATGCTGGAAGCTGGACATTTTAGGCAGTTGTGCTTGATTAAAGAGCAATTTAACTGTAGGAATCATATGTAACCTGGACTTCTAAATTACATTATTTTATCCTTGATGCCATTTAACTAGCAGCGGAGCACTTACTTGATACAACTGTATGGACTGTGAGCTGTTTACCTGACAGCAGGGTGAAGGTGACGGAGTAGATGCCGTTCTCCTTGGTGGCGCTGGTGCTCTCGGTGTAGGTGATGTCCACCTGGAACTTCACCGGCTTCTGGAACACCGTCGGCCCGGCTGTGGACTTGTACTCGGCCCGGAAACTTGTCTGAGAGATGACGCTGTGGCTCAGACTGGGAATCTGGGAGAGAAAGTCTGAGTCAGCAGCAGCACAGACAAACAACCTCTGCATCGGCTGGATGTGAGAGGAAGAGATGGCAGCAGAAGGAGACGGTGTTTCGGACGTGTCGCATCTTAACACGTCGTGGCATTCTGCAGCGTCAGCGTCTGAGTCAACACTGACAACAGGCTGCGGCACACGATGCAACATGACTGAACACTCACCTCAAGTCCAACCTGCACCTGAACTGACGTCTTTAAACACGTGTGTCTGAGTTATTTCTGAATTTACTGTTCATGTTATTTTGTATTTGAAAGAAGAATTAGGATGTTTGGACTGACTGTGTTTTTAGCATTTAGCATCAAAGAACTGTTCAGTACCAGCGACTTGCTGAGATAATTTACCTGTTTTTAAATTTGTATTTTGAAAAAAAAAAAACTATTTTAATGCTCCAAAATGTTAGAATAAATAATGCAGCACTTAAATCTAATGCGAAGAAAATAATGTTACACCATCATAAAGTAGTGGTGCCAAACGCTAATTAGCTTAGCTTAGCTTAGCAGAGCAGCAGTTGATGTCATCACTGCAGCCTCGGATTTGAGAAGAATTTATGTGATTTTAATTCTTTAAACTAACCTTAAATCGTATATTTACAGTAGAGCCTGACTGAAATTAGCTCACTAACGAGCTAGCAGTTTAATTACACATTTCTGTGGCGTAATACTGACTAGATATGCACCAATATGGAAACTTTTTTTTACAGAACATACACCAGAAAAAAAAAAAAAAAAAACCTTGGGGTCATTTAGAAATCATTTAGTTTTTCTGTTGATTGCCATCCTCTCAGCACTGCCAGGACAGAAGGGAACGGTGGAGACTTACGGAGAGGAAGGCGTGGACGATGTCGGCCTTTATGGAGCTCAGAGGTTTGTCTCTGATCACAATGAAGATCTGCTCCTCCTTCTCCAGGTTGATGAAGTTCCCGAACCATGACTTCTTCGCCAGTCTGCAGAGGAGAGGAGAGCTGAGATCAGAAATGATGCTGGACACATGACACGACTCAGAACGGCTGCTTAAACTCACAACAATGTAAAGCTGAAGTTTGTCTAACTAGCATGCAAAAATGACATAAGCTTCAGTTTACTTCTGTTCTTTAGTGGATCTGAACAAACTTCCTGATATGACAGATGAGGAAGAAAGAGGAAATAATGTTGAGTGTCGTCCTCGTATATCCAAAGTAGAAGCAGCAGCAAAATAAAGTAGCATCATAAAGTTAGCTGTAGGAACTGTACCAACTGGATTTGATGCACATTTCTATTGTGTATAGTCGTGTTGCAAGAGGATCAGATCAATGTATTCACATCAATGGTACCTATTTTCAAGCACCTTCATGCTGGTTTGCATCAAAAAGGATTCATTTGTAAATCATAGTTTAACTTTAAATTATGTTGTACCAAACTTGAGAACTAAAATCGATTAAATTAAAATTTACACCATTTATTAGAACCAGAAACTGTTAAAGGAGAAAGAATTGTCAGTAACCCTGATTTTCAGATAGTCCTTGAACTATGTTATGAGCCATTCAATCAAGACAATTAAACAAATCTAAGCTTGAAGTTTTAGTTTTTTCAATAAAATCAATTTATTCTACATGTCTCAAAATAAATAAATGCTAAAAATAACCCTTTCTGCTCTGATCAAATTCTAAAACTGAGAGATCAGTAGTGAATTGGCTGCAACCACCAATCACAAGACAAACAGTGAGAGAGCATTTGGTTGAACCTCAGGCAGTGTTTCCTCAGAGAGGAGGCAAGTGTGGAATCAAATTCAGAATGTAAGTATTAACGTATCTACAGTAAACAGCTATGTTTTATAAGTATATGTAGCACCTGTGGACACTTGGAAAAATGTTGTACATGTTGATTTCAGATTTTTCAAACTTTGTAAAATAAATAATCAAAGAAATCCACCTTCTGTTTTCTTCTTCTTCTTTTAATGATTTATGGCATTATAACTTCATCGTACTGCACTGAAGACATTTTGAGTTCTCTCTCCTTCTAGCCATGATTGTCCTGTTTCCACAGAGGTGCAGGACTTTATACTGAAGTGGAAAAATGAGTCCACGGTGAGTAAAACTGCTTGGTGCTGTGGGTTAAATCTGGATTCACACCTACTTTTGCTGAACTTTGCTTAGAACTAATCTCAGATTAAATTAATCTTTGTTGCTGTAACCCAACATTAGTGTCGTAATGTTTGGGCTGAAGCACCTTTTATTTTTTAGGAGGATCTCCTAATTCAGGAACTACTTTTAATGTGAGGATTTATTTCCACAGTTTGCCGAAATTGAGCAGAAAAGTTACTCTACATTAATAAAACTGCATCACACTATACGCATATACTACGTTAAACTCGAGCGAAACTTGAGCGAAAAAACAAATATTATTTGTTGGGGACTATTTTCTGAGGCAGGTTAATCCACATTTGGCTCTAGTGAGGGCTTTTGGCAGCAGGATTGAACTAAGGTAGAGTTTTTCCAAATTAATGGTATTATTTTCAGTCAAATTTCTATATTTAAACGACATATCAATACATTCTCTAATTTACTTTAAAATAAATAAAACTATTTACGGCATAATAAAAGCTACCAGATTCAAATTCTTCAAACTGCTTAAAGCTTGCAAACCTAAAAATCTCCCCACATGACAGTTTCCATCACTGATGTTTAATTAATTGACATGTAGAAATCAGCTTTCACTTTGACATGAAAGACATTGTTTTTTTTTTTTTTTTTTTCTGGTAAATTCTTGTTTAAATAAACTGACTTACTGTATTAGATGTTGGGTGAAAATAAAACGTGTTTTCATACAAAAATGTCCACAAAGCAGCTGCTGAGGTGTGATGCTGCGTTACTCACTCTGGAGAGGAGTCTGGGGTGAGGCTGGACATGTCCTCCTGGGTGGGAACTGTGGATGCAAAAAGGTCAAAGGTCACGATCGTGTAGGATTCTGTTCCAAACTATGAGATTCTTCTGTCTTGTTCGTCCACTGTGAGAATATTTGGCCTCTTTTTGTCTTTGTTTAGTTTGTCTGGAGGGTTTTATGGCGCCGTCAAAGCAGCTGCGGGAGCTCTACCCCAAACTAAAGCAGAAAAGGGTGAAACGGTCAATTTTGCGCGCTCAGTAATGAGGCAGTAATCGTCTTTATGACGTGGCCGCAGGCTGCAGACGCTGCTGATAAAGTTGGCAGCAGGTGAAGCGAAGCTGAATGCAGCCATTAAGAGCGCAGAGATGATTTGTACTTATTCCCCTGAGCTACGAGAATGCAGCTCGGTGCATAAACACACTCCGCTGAATCGATTATCATACAGATAAGAATGAGACGATATCATAAAAATCTGACCTGAATAAATCAGAAACGCCTCCCGTTCCCTCCTCCTGGGGCTCAACAGTACATCGCTTCAACATGTAGCGATGTGCGCAACAGTCACGTTACAGGATAAATTCACTCACACACATCGTTCTACAACTTGTTTTGCTGCTTGATACATAAAGAAAACTCGCATGGTTCTCATTTTCCAGAACTAATACACAAGAGAAGTCTGTCTGATAGAAGATCATTTATTCTGATTTAAGGCTTCTCGGATACGCTGAGATTTAGTTTTTTGCATTTTTTTATTCACAAAAGATGTTTATTGACATGCAGGCTCTGTGTGATCAACAGGAAAACACTGAAAAGGAAGATTTGGTTACAAAAATACGTATTTGACTGTTTAAATCAGCACCACAAGCTGGAGAGCAGATATGAATAAGATGAAAAATTGGAAAATATATGAGAAAAGTTCCAAAAGCAAACAAAAAACGACTATTTGTGTTGTAGATTCATCTTTTGATTATTTTCTTAATTTTCTTGTTAGTTGTTGGTCTGTCAACATGTCAGTGTTTCCCAAACCAAAGATGACAAATGTCCCAAAGATATTCAGTTCACTGTTATAAAGGAGAAAAGAAACCAGCAAAATATTAAAATTTAAGAAGCTAAATTCAGAGAACTTTATATTTTTTTCCAAACCGATTAAAAAGAAGTTAAAATATTTAAAATATTTACATTTAAGAAGCCGCAATAAGAAAATCTACTCAAACTGATTAATCTGTTATTCAAGTAGTTAATTATTAATTTAACAGTTGACAACTAACTGATTAATAAATGCAGCTCTAGTTTTAAATGTTTTTTTTCAGCTTGTTTTAAAACAATTTTGAAAAACGTTCTTCTTCTTCACTCTGCTAAAAAATCAGCCCAATCATTCAGGGGTGATGAACTTTCCCAGAGGAACATCTTACTGCTCAAAGTTTGATCTTCTTTAACTCAGAAGGCAAAATTGTGATTCTCATTTTAGCCTTTTGATTTTGTCTGATATGTTTTTAGTATTTTTCTCCTTAAATTCACAAACAGAAACAGGTGAGACAGGAGGAGGATTTGAGACTTAAAGGAGAAACTTTCCCAAACTAATATGTAACTCAGTACAGTTGTTATTATGCTTGTATTAGTTCAGGGTGAAGGCAGGGGACACCCTGGACCTTCTTGCTGCGAGGCAGCGATGCTAACCACTGATCCACCTTGCAGCCTGTCCCAGGAATATATCAGACAAAAATCTAACTAAACTGAGCCTGTAATGAGAATCACAATTTTTCCTCCCAAGCTTTGAGCAGTAACACTTTCCTCTGAGCTTCCAAGTAGAGTTACTGAAGTCATCTGCTTAAAATCCCTGTATTGTTTAATGTCACATAAAAACCAGATGTTCCAGTCTGTCCCAGCGTCCTGCAGATGTCCTCACCTTGCATTTTCCTGCGGTGGAAGCGCGGCGACCCCAGGAAGCTGTTCTTGATGGAGTTGAGCCGCGTCCTCCAGGGCATCCCGCCGATAGACGGGCTGGGCGGCGGTGTCGGGCTGGGCGTGCCGGCCGGGCTGTCCTTGGGCGTGTGCACCGGGGTGCCCTTGGGGGTGGGGAGGGGGCTCCCTCTGGGGGAGGGGTGGGGGGTCACCTGCGTGATGGGGACACATTTGCCGTTGTGGTCAGGGTGGAGGTGGTGCCGGCGGAGCGGCGACATGGGAGGCACCGGGGAGAGGGGGATGGACAGCTTGGGGGGGACGGTGAGGGGAGGGTGGCGCCTCACCCGGGGGCTGTTGGGGATGCAGGGGGCCAGGGGCTGGCAGGGAGTGGTGGGCTCAGATTTGGGGGTGGAGGGGGTCTGGGCGGTGTTGGGGAGCGGGTTGGACCTGGTGGTCTGCAGGGGCTTCTCGGACACTTTGGGCTTGGCAGGGAGGGTCTGCGTGCGGGGGTGCATGAGGGGGGAGCCCATCTTTGGATGGAAGGAGTTGGGGGTCCGCGGCCCCACCCCGTTGAGGCGGACCTCGGGGGAGTGGGTGGGGCTGCAGTTGGGGGACTGACAGAGGTCTGGGGACTGAGGCGGGATGAAAAACCGCCGGTGGGGCTGCGATTGGTCGAGCAGCGTTACACATGACAGCAGGTTCAGCCAATGAGACAGCAGAGGAACACATGAACCCACAGAGGTTCATTCCCATGACAGAAAAAGCACACCAGGAAATAAAAAAGGAGCGCGGCAGATGTGTGGAGAGGTGGAGCAGGCAGGGAGTGGTGAGAGTGCAAGAAAGAAAGAAAAACAGAACATGCGATTAGCACAGTGATTAGCCAATCAGGAGGCAGCAGTGGAGCATTCATGAGGCAGTAACAGCAGGGATGCACCGAGATCCAAACACCGACCACAGCTGGGTTCAATCAGTCTGATTCCACAAATAAAGTATTCTGTCACTTTTCATTTTGCACTAAAATATTGTTTGTTTCTGTCTGACAGCTAATTTCAGTGGAAATTTAGATTTTTTTAATAAACTTCTTTACTTAGCTGAACTAAAAAAATATTCAAAAACTACTACCAAGTACAGTATGTCAGGATGCAAAATAAAAATGCCCAGAACATTATCTAATATAAAAATGTACTAAGCTCTGCTGAGCGGGGTAACATCTCAGTGGCTGTCATGTGTGACATCATGATTAAACTATTTAAAGTGGGGTAAAGCTAACAGAGGCACAAGTTAAGACGTAAGAATCACAAGACAGTGAAATACATCAAAAAGTCCATTTACTTATTTATAATGAATAATGATCAATACTGGGAGGGACATATTAAGTGGGTGTTTGGGCATTAATCACTGAATTTCCTGCATTCTGGTAAATCACCAATTTGTGTCTTTTCTGCATCAGTTTATGGTGGAAATATTGTAGTTTATGTTTAGGGACACACAGAATTCAGGCATCAGATGACAAATCAGAATATAATGGAATATATATATGGATCTAATTACAGTTATGGATTTAATTACAGTCCCTACAATGGATTCAGAGCTCATAATTCCTATTTTGAGAGTAAAAAATATCACTTTTTCATCAGAGGCCTTGTTTAATCTGTTGTAACATTACAGCATTTTCCTGCTTCTTGTGTGTTTTTATTGGGAGCCATGTTCTAAATACTGAAGGGGACATGTTCCCTGAATCGACACTGAAATCTACACCTACGGTAACAGAATATTTATCTATTTAAGTTTTCTAATATTAGCCATCTAGACAAACCAGAACAAGCAGGATCCCCCAAATGGGCTCAAGTGAACATTGGGGAGTTTTATTGCCTAAATTCAAGCTTATATTGAAAAGTATAGAAGCAAGTTTCCATAACTTCCAGTCTGATGCTCCTTTAACATATCTCCCTGATATTTGAGAAAAGCATCCTTTGCATCTGATAATGAACCCATGATCAACTAATCAATCACATCCAGCAGACTGACAGACAACTCTCTCTACATTCCCTGAAAATGAGGATTTTAGTCGACAGAATGTATTCACGATACATCGGTGCATCCCGAATAACCAGCAAATGACCCAACTTGAAGGCTAACAGATTTAGCTTCACCCTCCACCTGGGAAAGCGGCCAGAGAGCATGCTCAGTGCTGACGCACAATGCTGTGGGATGAATGAGCAGATCGCTGCTGAGAGCAGTGAGAAGTAAAACAAAGAGGCCGGAGAACCCGACTGAGCCGTCAGTCTGTTCTTAGAGCAGCTTTAGGAAGAAGTGTGAAGACTGATGAGCATGAAGTGATGCTCTGATGTTTAGGAGTTTAACTCTGGAGTCACAAACTCGTCATCTCATCAGGGGCCTCATGCAAGAACTGCTCCAGTGAAGATTTGTTTTAAACTGAATCAACCCTCAGAACCCTAAAACCTGTTGGCTGGTGAGAAGACAATGATAGCTTTTTTTTATTTTAATAAACAAAAGCGCCAAATTAACGATAATAGCATTTTAAGCCACAAACTGTAAAAGCTGAGAGAATCATTAGACTCATAACCTTCTGATGGTTCTTGAACTAATCATGTGTGATGTGTGGTTCCATTAATCCAAAATTTAACAAATCTGAGCTTAAACTTCTAATATTTCATCAATATTGCTTCATTCTAAATTTTGTATTTTAAAAAAATACACCAAAAATAAACCATTTGCAGTAAACTGATTCTGTAAATAACGCAAAATTCTGCAGTTCTCAGCTCAACTAAGATATCAAGATTTACTAGGCTGTGACCAACAGCTGTATGACAAAAATTCTGCGAGATTTTGGGTGAATTGCAGGCTGTTTTCACAGAGCAAAGAGGAGTATTGAGACTAAATTAAAAATGTAAGAAGTAAAATATCTACAGTATGTAGAGCTACAATTCTTCTTGCATTGATAACACAAGAAATATATTTATTTTCCTTTTTTTTTGTTGCAATTTATATCATTATAACTGTGTCAGACTGTACATTTCTGAGTTCTCTCTACTCCTAGTCATGGTTGTTCTGCTTCCATTGAGGTGCAGGACTTTATATTACAGTGAAAAATGAGCCCACGGTAAAAATGTGACAGGAGAAAAAAAAAAAGGCACCCAGAACCCAGAAACTGCTTGGAGTTCAGAGGGTTAACAAATCTTGTTACACTGACCAATTTTTTTCACAGTAAGAATTTTCTCTTATGTACAATTCTATTCATGTCATATTACAACTTTCTGTCTCAGGAGGAAAACGTGATTTTCACATTTATTTCACCTCCAGGATGCGCTGACATAGGAACACCTCTGAAAATAATCATTTGGATCACAGAAACACCAAAAACTCACACCAAACTGTTCATCCTGTACCATATTGTTCAGGGTGAATAATATGTCATAGCACTAGTTAATGAACCAGTAGAAACTAGTAATGGAGTTTTGGAATTTTATCAGATTTCTTTTGATCTCTTTTGCAGGAATCTACTAAATTCAAATAAAAATGACATGGCTAAAGAATGAGAAGATGTCATTTTAAGATCCTTTAAGTAATTTTGTGTAAAAAAAACAAACGTCTGACACAAAAAAGGAGATAATCTTTAACATTCTGTTCTTTCTTCCATCTACTCTCAAACATCTCTCACAGTTTTCTGCTTCTAACTCCATGTCGGTGCGACTCTACTTCTGGCTTTGTGATGTCTGAATACAACTACAGACACTGTTACATATGTTATATTTCTCACAGCTGGTTTCTGAGGTTCTTCTTTTTACCTTTGGTTGACATTTACTGAGTGAAAACGTCCACCAATGGAGTGGAATATGGAGTCTTTTATGGCGGTTTGGGGGTGTCGGACGTGACCTTTCTATCCTGTGAATCCAGCATACTGGGTATTTCACCTACAGAGGACTTGGTGAATCCGCTTTGTCACACTTGTACGAGCTTAAAATAAGTAAAAGAGGTGTTCTTGCATGAGGCCGGATGACTTTCGTTCGTTAGCTTCATATAGAAACAGGAAGTAAAGACTAAAATCTGCCGTCTCTTCAGTTTGCAGCCTGATAAGCAGAATATAGCACTGAAGAATTAAACAAAGACAAGAGCTTCTGTGTGCCTTTGCATGATAGAAGATGTTTGATGATACACACTTGGCGTCCTTGCTGAGGGTTAGTTTTAAAAAATGCATGGCTTTACGGAAACAAAAGCAGCACAGGGAGGCTGCGGGCTGATTTGCACAGTTAACCTCCTGCTTCGTCTCTGCAGCAGCAGTTTTACGGGCCGGAGTGATGGATCGATTCTTCCGCTAATCTGCAGCTGCATGAGAATCTGCTCCGTATGGACATTAATCACCGGATCTCATCTGGAGTTTGGCCTCCGATAGATCCGGTGCCGCTTCATCTCAAGCTCTGCGCGGCGTACAGTAACAGAAAAACAGCCTGAAGTCGTGGAAGTCAATAACGTGATCGAGCAGGAATCTGATCTGAACGTTTCTCTCTACTGTACGTCAAACAGGCTCATGATGAAGTCCACAGTGATGCGAGCTGCTGATGACGAGTGTGTGAGCGTAACAGCATGCCAGCAGAGCCAGCCAGCCAGGTGCATCGTGGGAAACCAGTCAGTGCGTGGAAGGGACGGACACTCACCCTGGGACTGCTGAGAGGACTGGTGGACAGACCGGAGGACGCTCCGCTGATCGACCGCGACCTGAACACAAAGTAAAGTCAACATTCAGACAGCGAACAAGAAGCTGGACGACACACAACAACACACACACACACACGACGTAAAGATAAGAGTGGTGAACCTTGTTGTGCAGCTGTTTTAGAAATCCAGCTTCTTTTATACTTTGTAAGTCTGTCCTTCAGCAGAACGCCGCCCGTTTCCTTTTAATCCTCCCTCAGTTTTATTCTGTGGTTTTTACAAAAGCTGCTAAACCCTCCCTGTTATGTCAGACATACTTTATGTTTTTAGTGAATAAAACTCACTTTCCTGACATAAAAAAAGAGGAACTCAATAGCTCAGTTGTGCAGCAGCTTATTATGAACCACAGTTACATTTGTATGTTAAACTTCTGAACCCCAAAACCTTCCTCCAGGCATTTATATTACCAAAATTACACAATTTATTAGCCAGAAACCGCAAAAACAGAAAGATTTCTTTACTGAATTTTAAGCTTTTCGACAGTCATTGAATGTGTCACGTGTAAAGTGCAGTTCCACCAGGAAAACTGAACAAATCTACACTTAACACTGGGATATTTCATCAAAAATCATTTCATTATACATTTTATTATGGAAATAAACCATCTGCAGTCAACAGATTCTGTAAAAACTACACCTAAGCTCAACCAAGATGCCACAATTTACTCAGCTATGTTATATGATAACAGTTCTGTGAGTTTTCAGGTAAACTGCAGGTTGTTTTTAAACAGCAGAGACGTGTAAAGTATAAAAAAGGTATGCATAAAATATCTGTTGTATGTAGAAAAAACTATTCCAACTACGAAGCCAACCAACAGTGACAAAAAAGGTTTTTAGTTGAACTGCAGACCGTGTTTCCACAGAGCAGAGAGGAGACGACAAAAGAGAGCAAAATAAAACACACTGGACCAATAAAATAACGTCACATGGCTCAAACACTGTAAACGGAGGAGCAAGTTGTTGGAGGATACATTCAGCACGGTGAAACATCTTTATAGAGATGATGTGCAGAGGAGAGTAAAAATACTGAGTTTGTAGAGGTTGTAAAAAGTGTTAAAATATCTAAAGCATGTGGAGCCGTTATTTTGTTCTAATATTAGTAAAATAACAGCTAAAGCTCCAAAGTGCCAACACAAGTATATAAAAGCACATTTATCGAAGGACTTCCTCTGACTTGTAGGAGCAAAGCTTGACTTATAGGCCAGTGTTGAATCTACGCAGTTCAGGTTTTTCTGAGCTAATTGAAGTTTGTTTGCTGCTCTGACAAATGCAAAAGAAAAAGATGTAACAGCCTTTAAAATGTTAAACTGATAATAATATACTACTTTATTCTTAATTACACTGCTTCAGCTGATGAATATTAATTAGTATTATTGAGGGAAATCGGAGATAATTCTGTGCTGCAGACATCGATAATCTTCTTAATCAACTTACCAAACCTCTGCACACTATTCAAGTCTAAATGCATTTGATAAGTAGAACTTATTTTCCAGTTTGTGGGTAAAGTTGAAGGATTTTTACTTCTATTTTGAATCATTATCTGCCTCCATGTCGCTAAAAAGTGCATCACAATCAATCTACAAGGCGTCCTCTCTATTGTCTTTTGTTTATTTGTTGATCAGGACACTACAGATACAGTCACTGCTAACTGCCACTGACCAGTCTGTAGATTGAACTGGGAGCTCTGTATCAGGACGTTAGCGGCATCGTGGCTAACCCCTCTGGCTAACAAAAGTCATGAGGAACAGTGTGCAACATCTGGCAACAGTCGGAGTGATTTCTGCTTGTTGAAATATCAACAAGATCCCGAGTTAATGTCAGAATGTATAAATAGTTCAGACATCACACACACTGAGCCGTAGTTTCACTGCAAAATTCATCAGCGCTGTTTCTCTTCTCTTCGTCAGCTTTTCCATTTTTCATCTACGTGTCATTAACTTTTCATATCTCCCTCCTTCTCTTTCTCGCTGTTGCCCGAATGTCGTCACACACCAACACACACTCTCACCACAAAAAAAAACAAAAAAAACAACATAAAAAAACCCGCACAGCCCTGCTGATGTCTTTGAAGACTTTGGGATTTAATTGTCCATAGACAATTTGGCTTTGTTGGAATTGAAAAACGAAAACAGTAAATCATAATTAAATATGCTTGAAGACACACGCACACACACACACACACACACACACACACACACATAAAGGAGAGGAAACATCAGATGCTTTAAAATGAGCTTTCACAGCTGTTTTGTCATCATGAGACAATAGTTTCACCTCCCAATCATGACATTAATGCCGGTAGTTTTGTTCCCTCTAATATTATTCTCATTATTACTTTTATTCCTGATTTGCTTTTGTTATAAAAGTGGGATTTGTGCTTATCTGAGCATCTTCAGGACACAAATTAATGCAAGAAAAGGTTAAAATAGAAAGACAATACATACGTCATCCAAGCCTAAACCACAGTTAAACTACACAGTGAACTTCTCCTCTTATTATCATTATTACTGTGAGATACATTAAAAGGGAAGTAGCAGCAGAGAAAGTCGAGCAGGTCTGTGAACCGAGTCGACACACTGAGGAGCTCCAGCGAAACATCACTGCAGGATGCATAAACTGTTTGACTTGTTTTTATCATATTTTACTCTGAGGAAGTCCCTGAAGGAACACTTGTAGCTCGTACCTGCTGATAACTGGTGGATGGAAACCTGCAGCGCACAGTTAGGAAAACACACAATCCTCTCTCTTATTACTTTCTTACTTTAGAGCAACAGAGTCGACTTCATTTGCTGTTGGTAGTGTTTTAATGTTATGTTAGTCTTCTTTCTTTAGCTGCCTGATTAAAAAAAACTGCACATTTCACTGTAATTACTGTAGTAATTACTAAAGTTAACATTAGCAAGTCATTCAAATTCTATTGCAGCTTCTACTTTAGTTGTTTTTTTAGTGGAGTCCATTTGCTGCTCAATATCTTGAGATCTGGACTTGAAGTTCTTCTTTAATTTGATTTGAAACTTGCCAGGCCAGAGCTTCTTCATGTTACTGTAAACAACTTGCAGTTGTCCTCTCTGTTGTAGAAATTCTGGGAAATGAAGACTCCCACAAAACAGCTCTAAATTACAATTTATGTCAAAAATCTAGTTTTTTTTTACATTATTATTATTGTTATTACAACATTTAAATGTACAATGGCCTTAAAAAAAACTTCATTTAAATCAGCATAATATTGCAATATTTGGGGGAAAAAAAGAAGTATATTAAGGATTAAAAAGTGGTAAAT
>NW_007578119.1:499481-548219 GCF_000690725.1 Stegastes partitus | reverse complement strand
GACTCTGTGTGTCAATGTGCTGATCAGAGTCAGACAAACTGCTGCGTAAACTAACGTTGAGGAAGCACTGAAAGGCTGCCAGAGCACAACGAAGCTCCGTTAATGACGGCGAGGAGACTCTCCACACTGTCAGACACTTCACAAGAGGAGCTTCTCTTGCAACATGCAACTCATTAACTGTGACACCCATCCAGCGCAGAATCAGGAAGCTGGTGCCGGCTACTCTTTGAAATCGCAAAATTAATTCCTGGTTCGTCGCTGATGATGCGCGCTGGAGAGGGGAGGCAACAAGCTTCACTTTACGGATCTCCCCAATTAGATGATGAGAGAGATAAAGGGCTATTCAGCAGGACTGGAAGCCTCATTTCCATCTCCTGTTTGTGCTCCATCTGCATTCCTCGCAATTAATTTATGCTAATCTCCATCCACAGACAAACTACGTTTCCCCCCGCTGCTGCAAGGTCAACCACACAGAGAGGCTGCACCACTTATTAACCCTCCTCCTCAAGCTGCACTGGAAAAACGAACAAACAGTGAGGATGAGGAGCGAGGCAGAAAGTTGACCTAAAAATTCAGCTTGCCTCCTGAGGGCTGAGGGAGTACAAGTGGGTGCAAACAGGAAAGTGTGCTATTTTTCTGATTTCACAAGGAAAACTGCTCCTTCTCTCACCGTAAACACACAGACGTGACTGTTTCATCACCTCTGGATGCCGCTGCTGGGATCTAAATGCTGATACACGGTTGGATGACATGTATTAAAACTGGACATGTTTATGTGGGGCCACATTGTTTTAATGATAATTACTGTGCAATGTTTCCATCAATAGAAACAGCATTTGCACGTCTCTGCCTCCTTTCTGGCTTACACCAAAAGAAACTCTCACATCACTCCAGTTCTGGCTTCTCTTCACATGTTTCCTGTTTGTTTTAGAAGTGATCTTAACATTTAAATGATCACTTTGTGGCTCTGTGCTACACAGCAGAAATGTTGACTCCATGTGATCCTCACGTGAAGCTCTGGAGTGACGAGATAAGACTCCCAGAATCACTCACTTCTTTAAATCATTCTTCCTAAAACCAATTTTTGTAGACCTGCTGCCTCCAATGAAGACGATTTCAAATTTGTCTTTAATTAATTTGGTGCAACAACTTCTTATCAGAGCACCAAAACTCTATGAATCAGGAAACAAACAGGTGAATCATCAACAGAGTCAGCAAGCTGGAGACACTTCAGTTGGGTTTTAGCTTGATTTTAGATTTTAGAGAAGTCAGATTCTGGTCGTCAGCTTTGACCGAATGTAAAGTTTGTGTGTTTGGGTTTTGCAGGACGGTGAATATCTGTTAAAAAAGAGTTTCTGACGTGCAAAAACATAGCTGAAACTGCACCCATTTCAAATATAAATGTAAAGCAACAAGGGCATCACTATGGTTTTACCTTTCTGGTGTTTCCTACCAAAGGACAAGAGATAATCTACAAGAAATACAACTGTTCTACTATAATAGATTTATATTGTGTAACATTTTACTTTTTCTTTTCTTGCATTATCTAGTAATTATCTTTTATCAGTGATTTACATCCTTGACCTTACCTTGTCTCTTATTCTTTCTTTTTCAGTTGTGTTGTGTCAGTGTGTGTTTAATCTATTTTAAAACCCTGTGTGTTGTTAATTGTTTTACACTTTAAACTACATTCGATTAGTTTCCAGCTGCTAAAACACTGCTGTTGACAGAATTTCCGGCCGCTTTGTTGCATCACTTGATCTTAAGTCAAGTATCAGCACTCAAGTATCCAAATGAGGCTCCATAGTATAAAGTGAAGTCATTATTAAGTGTCTGATTTTCTTGAATTAAGCAAAACTCTGACACTCAGTCAGTCGGTACTATTTCTAACATATGAAGTGCAGCACACAGAGAAGGTTCTGCTTTACCACACTTGTGTGTACAGTTTTTTCTGTGAGTGTTAATGCCTGAAAATATGTCTGTTTGATTCGTCTGTGTGTTTGGTAGTCTAAAAGTCAGAAAATGTTAAAGACAGGACAGAAACAGAAACAGACACATTGTAGTTAAAACAACATGCTACATCTAAAAGTGAAAGACAAAAACGTGTGAAGAACTTTAGCAGTGACCACTCAAAGAAAAGGAGTGAACTAATGGAAGGAAAGGAAGAAAATGGACGTGGCACAACGTATGAAGTTAGATCGAAGGGAGCAGACCAATACCTTTCTTCCTTGCTGCAGTTAGCGTTTGTGATATCCAAGCTTTTACTGAAAACAGATTTGCTAAAAGGGGGGCAGACAGAAAATCAAGAGACAGACAGAAAGGCAGTCACATAAGGGGAATCCTAACATCCAGCATGCATCAGAAAACAAACTAAACTTAGCACTGTAAAAAATGACAAAAATAAATCACAATGAGACAAAAAAAATAAAATACCAAGAACTCATGCACAGATCAAAATAAAATCAGGGATTAAAAAAACCAAGAGGAAAAAACACATTCATGGATCATGCTGGAGTCAGTGGGACATTCAACACGCTGCCTCGCCGTACAGAAACAATTTGTGTATGTTTTCATCGGTGCGACATGTTTACACAGTGGAACGTTCTGCTTCATTGTCTCTGCTGAATCATCATCAGCGAGGAGAAAAACCTCGGGAATAAAAAAAAAAGCAAGACAGCAGCTGAACAGGCTTTTGTGGCTGCTACACCTGCTGCACTGCAACAAATCAGGTAATTAGTGCTGCGTGAAGCTGATCTACACACTGTCAGAGCTGGAAAATACCCACGTACATAGCAGGATGTACACTTTAATGGTAGCAACGGCATTACTACAACATTATCAATACATCAGTAAAAAATATGAATGCTCTACTTCACATGAGGTCCATTCCACAAGAGGACGGTCAGGTTTCTGTCTTTTATATTCTAACAACATTTAAAGGGCACAGCAATATCTATTTGTATGTTTGATTTCTTACAGTCATGTAAATTTGCAATCTTTGTCTAAAATCAGGCGCACTCTGGGTCAACTTTTGCTGTTTCAGAATGTGCTAAAAATAAAGTTGATTTTACATCATAAGTCTTTTATATACAGTCTATTATCTGTGGAATGTGGAAACTACATTCAAAAAGTCTTGATCTTGATTACTGGAAGGATTTTTATACACACAGAAAATCCTGGAAGATCACCAGGATCTTGAATTGAAGGTGTACAACACAACAGATTGGGGCTTTTCCAGTACAGAGATGCTAACAACAAGGCTGGTTAGCATGTTAGCATTTAGCTCTGTGAGTAAATACTCCTGAAAGTCGTGTGAACTCATTTTGTGTTGTCGCCTTCTGGTGTTACTTAATCTTTATTCTCAGTGTTTAGTACTATTATTATTAATATTACATGACCTCAATACACTTCAAACATATTGATTTTTGTTGTTCTTTTTTTGGTGGATGACTCACCAAGAAAGCACTTAATTCATTTAAAAATATTACTATAATAATGCTATTAAAAAGTCTTGAATTGTAATGTTTTCTGCCACAAATCCAGCTGATGTTGTGGTATTACGTGCAAGAGTGAGGTACTGACAAATATCTGGTATAAATGTCATGTACACTCACAATTTAAAAAACGTATGGAACTGCAATCTAAATGGAATTTGCTGAACCAGCAGAATCTCATTAGGAGCAGCTCCATTGTTGCAACATGTTGCCATAGTTGCCAATTAAAGTGAATATTTTCCTCTTTATATTTGGTCTGTGCACAGGATTTTTCCAGTAATAACCTGCAGCTCGTCCCTTTATCTGTTCAGTTTCATATGTTCAGTAAAAGGCTGCTGTTCTGATCACTGCTACACATCTATCTGAGACACATGTCCATGTTTGGTGTTAACTTGGTGTTCAACTGGCTCATCCAGCAGTGTAATAGTGTCATTAATCAAAGGATTCTCGATCGTGATTTCGTTTTGCATGAAGAAATACAACATTAACGCACGTTGTGATTGTCCAGACTCTATCTGAGCTGCATGCTGTGTGGGAGAACCGATCCGATCAGAGCTGCTGTGGATGAAAGTCTCGGTTCCTCCCTCCTCTGGCAGCCATTAATGTTGTGCGTTGTGCTGTGAAACTGGTCAGTCATTGGCTCAAATGTAGGCACAAGACACCTGATGTCAATGGAATGAAGAACTTCAGCTTCTTCCTTTATGTTTCTTCTCTAAAACCAAACACTTCAACAGTTTCTTAGTTGAGAGTTTAAGACATAAAACCTCCACATTGTTCGTGTTAATCAGCCTAACTTCAGGGTTTTAGTCTCTATCTTTATTCTCGCTCTCTGTCTGTCAGGAGTTTTCCAATCTGCATGCGCTGATTATTTTCTCTCCACTAAAACTGGTGGAAATCGCCGCCTGCGATGACTTTGAGCCTCAGGTCCAGATTAAATTAAGACTTTCATGCGGATTTCAGCTGCACTCGCTCTGCTGGTAAGTGACCCCTCAGACGATTTAGCAGCCAAGTAACTCGGTCTCACTTTATTAGGGATGATGGAGATTATGAGGGATGTCGGGGCTGATTCACGGCTCTGCTTTTGTCCTGCTGAGCTTTATATGACTGTGAAGTGACTAAATCCAATTGTGATATGCAAGTTTTATTAGCACTTAGATTACATTTTTTGGGGGGGTTTAATGTCGTCATTAAATAAAGATGTAAAAATACAAGCCCCCTGCTGAAACAACTCAATCCTAATTTTTATAATAAAGTCATAAACTTGCAGAATGTTGGATGAGAGCAGCTCTTGGAGGAGGTGGAAGGTTAGATTTAGCTTTTTGTGAAATCATCAGATTTTTATAAATATTACTGACAGATGTCCAAATAAAAGATTTAAGGCTAAATGCTTACTATTAGAGCCTCTCTTGGCTTTTATTAGGCTGCTTTTATATAAAGACATGTCATATTTCCATGTTTATCTTTTATTTAAAATTGACTGCATTGCTGTAAGTCGTTTCCTTTTTATTTTATTTAGGTGGAATTCTTCTTTCACATTGTTTTGTTGCCCCACTTTAAGGCTCACTGTCTGTCAAAGTAGCTTTTCTTTGGATGAAATAGTAAATACTACAATACTAATTCTTTATTATCCTGTGATGAGACCAGAACTGACACATTTCAACAACACCTGGTGACATTAAAGGGATCGTTTCAACCTCCTCCATTCTGTTGGTTCATCCCAACGATGCAGACATCCGCAGGCACTTGTTATTTCAGTATTTCAGGCCTGCAGCTTCTCAAACCGGGATGCTTCTTGTCCTCTTTGACTGCATGCTCCATGCACACTTCACACACACGACGCACAAACCTGAGAGTCCTGTTCATGCATTTTAACAGTTGCACTGATTTTTTTTCTGCCAGAGCCAAGAGCGCACTGTTAGTCTCTGGCAGAGTCTGAAACAGGAGCGCATGTCAGGCCTTGTGTGATGCGTACTGTACATCCTGAACCGACAGAGAAGGAACAATGTATTTAACCGCAGTTCAATGAAGCAGGGAAAGACTTACAGCTGTGGAGAGACCTCCCAGTGAACTTGACAGAAGCCCAGTGAAGTGAAGGATTGAACTAAGGTCGTATTGAGGGCAAACACACTGCATGGGTGAAATAAATTTTTAAAAAGTCCAGTTACATTGTGAGAAGTGCTCCTGAGCTGTACCTCCTTCCCTTTGTTGTTGCTAAACTGTGATCAAATGCATTATTTATCATCACAGATAATCCATCAATAACCACCAATAACACTTTGGACAACAGCAAATTCTCTTGGCTGACCCGGAGAAACACGCTTGTCCATGCATATGAACACACGTGCAGGTCTCCGAGTCTTACCTCTGGCCGTGGGTCGCCATGTCGAGGGCTCGTCGCACCGGCACCGGAGACCCTCCCTCCGTGACGCTCAGCACCTCCATGGACTTCCTCTCCGGCCTCCGCTTGCCGTGGCGGCTCAGCATGGGCGAGTCCACGCGCTTCCTGGGAGGGTCTGCTGAGCGGAGTCAGGGCGAGCCGAAGCCAAACCAGGGAAAACACAAGGACAAGGAGCCAGTCAGAAGGACAAATCACCAAAATTCAAGAAACGGCACCTTCTTTTGCAGTAACATAACAATAACTTGCAATAAGGTCGATGTAATACTTCATTTTAAGGGTGCAATGAATAATTTACGTACAAATACAATATATCAGCGGAGAGCCAAGCGTTCCAGTGAGCTAAACTATCTATTATACGGCCTGTGCATTTTTTTTGTCTAAACTCTGCATGAATTCTGGTGCAGCAGAAGGCGGAGGATGGAAAAAAATGAATATTAATGTGGAAATGGAATATGTAGATTTTATAGAAAATGTTTAATGAAATACATGCTAACTCCCTGCATGCAAGTGGAGGCTACCTATAAATATGCCCAGAACAAATACATGGGGGTGTAGTTTGGAAAAATTGAAGTATGCCAGAATTATGCATTGAAGTGCATTTGTTCTCAAGTCCTCTGAGCAAAATGCTGTGTCACTATGCTAACATACTGATGTTCAGCAGCTAAAGTTAACTGTAGTCACCATGTTACTGCCTTACAAAGCACATATTTAGCTAAACTTGGTTACCCGTCATCTGTTTTATTGTAATATATTGCCAGCATGCTTGTTGCACTGTGAAGAATAGAATATAGAAATATAGCTAACGACACAGTTAAAGTCAAAAAAAGACAGCTAAGTACACAGCTAATGTCATATACAGAGCTAACTATAGAGCTAAAGTCACGATAAGACAACTAATTACATAGCTAAAGTCACAGAAAGTCAGCTAACTATACTGCTAAAGTCATAAAAAGAGCCCGTTACCAAGCTAAAGTCAAGGACGAAGCTAACTACACAGCTAACTACTTCATAGAAAGAGCTAACCATACAGCTAAGGTATAGCATAAGCTAACCACACAGCTAAGGTCTGATGAGACAGCTGAGTTTAGTTCTGCTGAAATCCTTTTATGAAAAACATCCATTTTAATGAACTAGATCATTCAGTGTATTATCATTGCACATAATTATATAAGGTTGTGGCTAACTCAGTTTATGATGGTTCGGAAAAACAAAACAGCGACTAGTAGCTAGCATCCCATTTTTTGGACGAGTCATTTCATGCAGTTTGGTGATAAAGCTGCCTTTAATTCATACATTTAATTATATCAAACTGTATGTTGATGGGATATATTTATTTCAAAATAAAGATTGATAGCACTGGGATAAAAACACAACCACTAATACCTGATTCCTACATGTTACAGACTTAAATAATGATCAAATTTAAGTTAAATTTCTAAACTAAACTAGTTAAAATGTATAAAAAGCTAAGACAATGCAGTTTACAGTGTTACATGGAGGTTACCCAACAAAAGAGTGCATTGTTTATTGAGTTTGTGGAAATTTTGGTAGAATGATCAGCCCTAAAGACATAAAATGAAAGCATTACAAGTGTTATATTTGTTTTACACAAAACCAGGCAGCCTTTAAATCCATTTTCTCTACTTCAGTGCTTCTGTTAATGTCCTCTACCCCTGTAGGGCTCCTTAGTTTACTGTGTCATCATACCAACATTTGCTGATCAGCGGCAAACAGCTGTGAATCTCCAAAATGTTGCCAAAGTATTGGAGTAATGAAAATTTGATCCTACTGGGGTTCAGGCAATGACCAAAGTTATTAAAGTCCACCCTCTGGGCACCATGAATGTGTGTACAAAATATATTAGCTAATCATCCAGTGGCTGCTGAGATTTTTCTACGTGGTCAGAGGTGGAGATCAGCCGCCTACCGATCTCATTGCGTGGCGGCAGGTTCTGGTCCTCGTGGCTCGGATATCTCTCCTTGCGGTCCAGCAGCAGGAAGTAGATCATCTTCTCCTGGTTGTCACTGGAGAGAGAAGACAGCCGGAGAGATCGCCATCAGCCGAGTGGCCACCGGTTAAAAACAGTGCCAGAAGACGCTCCATCATCACGAGACATATTAAATAGAAGAATTCATCAAACTGACAATTTCTCAAGCAGTCTCATATTTCTCTGCCACCTCCCTCCATCCCCCCTTTCAATCTGCTTCCTGTGCGGTTTTTATTGCGTCCCACCACCCTTCCTCCCTCTGCACTTACTCCTCAGACAGCAGGTCTTTGGTCAGTTTCTCCTTGTCTCTGAAGCAGCCCAGAGAGTGCATGCTCTCCAGGACGTCCGGGTCGATCTCCTCGGCCGAAGCCAGCGTCCTGATGGCCACCTTCCTGGGGACGGGCTGCTCCGGCTCTGGCTCGTTCTTTCCAGCTCTGCAACACAGAACATATGACAAGCTGTCCTGCACACGCTGAATTGAAAAACTCCTCATACATTTGCTAAAATGCAGGCACATTCACATGCACCAGCAGCTAATATTTATTTTATTATCTCGTTGTTTGTTCCATAAAATGCCAGATAATGGCTACATCAAATGTCAATCAGTGTCCCCAAGGTCTAAAATCACACCCTCATGTGTCTTGTTTTGTCCACAACCCAAAGATATTCAGTTCACTGTACAGAGAGGAGGAATTAAACCTGAAACTAGTCACTTTTAAGAAGATGGAATCAGAAACTTCTAACTTTTTTTTGTCAAAAAATTACTCAACCCTCCTAATCGATCAATAGTTGGCAATGAATTTACAACAAATCAATCAATTGCACTTTTTTGTTGCTAAAACACTGAAACAAAATGTCTCGAGAGCATAAATTTCACACGCATAGATTGATATATCTAATAGAAGTTTAGTGGGAAAAAAATTGAATTTAACCATTTTTGTACAAAAAAATAAAGTTTGAGTTTATTTAGGTTAAAAAAGATTGAAACCAGTGGCTCCAAACTTGAGTATTCATCAAAAAAAGCTGGAGAAAAAAAAAGCTAAATCATGTTTACTGTTGCTTTAATGTTTCCTTCTGTTTACTTGTGAATTCCTGGACAGATTTCCCTCTTCAGACAGACGTTATTCTAACAAAACTGTGGAAATGTACTCTTTCTCATCTTCATTTATTTGAATGTTTTGTATTTTTTTTGTGGATCTTTATAAAAATTCCCATCATTAATAACAACATTGCAAGCTAACTACAGGACCTGCAGCTTTCTGTCTTGTAACACCAAGTCATCTTTGGTGAATATCGTCTTTTTGCTATTCATTTCAAAATATTGATCCCACCTGGGATAAACTGGAAGACAGAAACCTGTTACTGTCAAAAGACAAGCTTGACTGATGTGCATCACCTAGTAACAGGCCAAACATCAGTGTCTCGATATTCAAGTTGAACCCTGAGCGTAATTCTAATCAATAACAGATTTCGGCTTTTTGAAACCCAGAAACAGTAAATCCATTAGCGATCAGAGGTCCATTAGGACGACGGAGCATCACTGCGTAGCGAACAAAGCTCACGGACTCAAGACTAATGGACCTGCTTCTGCTCTGAGAGGTCTCCATCAGAGATTTCAGAAACTGCCTTTGATGATGTTGTTACTCTGCATTACTTGCAATGTTATTTTTCTTTCATCAGCTCACTTGTTGTGGACACGCAAACAAACACTCAGCACGGACAAACACAGGAAAGAAATGACCGGAGGATACTTACAGGTACCACGTATGCTTCTGGATCTGCTCTAACTGTAACAACAATCAGAGGAAACAAACATGAATGACTTCTGCTTGTACGTGAAACAAACAAACATGGCCGTGCTTGTTAGTGAAGAGACTTTCTGCAACGTTTGATGCATTTCTGCATGAAACAAGATGTCAGTGTTTGTTAGGGCTTCATTTCAGTAAGACAAGTCCTCACTGTATGTTTCTGTTTAACATTCACCTTGTGAAAGCACACATCTGGACATTAGAAACCTCTGTCACTTTAGATTATTTCTTTCTTTCTTTTGCAGATGTACAGCTAAAATACATGTTTTATTCTTTAAGATGAGCCCGTAAGGCAGCACTTCCTGTAAAACTGTACAAGGTGCAATCAAGAAGTTGAGCAACGACGTTTCTAAAAAGCTAAAACTGAACCTGATGTAAACATGGTGGCTATCTCCTTCAAAGTAGTCTTGCTGTGTAGTAATACACTGCTCTAAGTGCTCCTGCAATATTTGGAATGCCTCCTAGAAGTCCTGTTCTGAGACCATGTCAAGCACCATGTGGATCTAAACCATTGTGTCAAAACAGCAACACATCAACTTTGATTTTACTTTGTAGAGGTGGGAGAGGTTGCAGGGAGCCAAATCGGCTGAGTTGGGTGAGTGAACAACTGAGTTTTCAAAGCCTCGGTATGCGCCACAGATCAGGTCGTTTGCAGCGAATGTTCTTCCTCAGGATGATACAGTAGAAGTCAATGTTGACAGTCCAACACTGTGGGACTAATTAATGGTACACAACTCTGTGCATGTTAAAGAAAACGATGAGCACATTCTCGGTCACACTCTTCTCCTGGTGCGTGTTCTTCAGTCGAGGAGAAAGCAATCTCTTAAACTGAGGACATGTTTGGTCTCTGGATCACAGCTGAAGACCTCGTCACCTGTGATGATCCTTGACATGAAGGTTCGGTCAGTTTGACACAGAATACGATGTTTGGTCTCTTCATAAGTTTCAGGTCGATTGCAAAATCACAAATGTAGATCAAAAAACGGTCAGAAAGGGATGTCCAGAGAGTGTTTAAGGCGTGGCAGGAGCACTGGGAGTGGTTTGTCACTACTACTACTTTGCATTTTAATCTGGTGCAGCTTTTGCTTTTTATAGACTTCTTGATCGGACCACACATACAGAAACTACATCTTCAGTAGCAGGACTGGCTCGTTCAGACCTGGCTGCTTGATGAAAACATACAAACACAAGGTGAGATTCATTACCTTAAGAGTTTTTGTTATGTTAGAAAACTTTAAGAATGAGTTAGTTTAGCGTTTGACTGCCTCCCACATAACATGACAATCACAACGACTTGATCACTATCATCTTAAAAGTGTATTCTCTTGATTCAGCGCTGTACTGACGGAAGAATGTCAGACTACTGAACATTTTTTCAAGTAAAAAAATTAATTTTGCAGACGAAACAGTAAGTTATTATTGTCCTTTGTTGTCATAACCTGCTTTAAGCTTTAACTTCCCCAATCTTGACTGGCAGGACCTGCTGGGGAGGTAAAGCATCTCAGAGGAACTATTACCTGTGAGGCTAAACACAGGGAGAAAAATCCCTCAACCGTGACCGACTCCTTTTATTGTTGCCGGTGGTTGTTGGCCTCAGGATGAGGTGGATGAACAGGTGTCACCCCAAAACTTATCACCAGATTCAGTGGATGGGTTTCATAAATACACACCAGCTTAAAGAGACTAAATGTGAAGCTTTAAATGTAAATTCTATAATATGGGAGAAAAATCTGAGAGGCCTGCTGTCTGGTTTATAAGTAAGGAACTAAATAAAAGACAATTGTTGCACTGTAAAGCTTTTCTAAAATCATTAATTACAAAAAGAAAAAAAACCCTCCATGTACTAATGGTCATTTATGTTAATGAGGTGAAACAGTGGCTCAGTGGTTTTAGTCTCCAACCTCTGTGTTAACTGTGGATTTAGCATTTTTTATCCAAGTGTGATTGTAGATTTTCTCTGGCTGCTTTGGTTTACTCCCATCGGCCAAAGATTGTTAGATAAATAGAACTGCTTTTCAGTGAAATATTCATTATTTTAGTGATTTTTTGCTTACTTTTAGTCCTTTGTGTTGGTATAAGTGCCCTGCTTTATTGTAAAGTCCTTTGAAAAGTGTATTTATTTATTTTAATGTGTGAACGTGGCTGAAGTGTGAAGTCTTGACGTCCAGTCTGAAGGCTCATCAGAGTTGGTGTGATGCCAAAAACAACTGCTCAGGGTTCAAAACTGAAGTGGGAGCACATTATCTCATAGAACTTTAGTTATTTTTGTACCGTTTCTATTCTGAGCCAAAACAAATCTTTGGCCTGAGATGAAAAGATTGTATGCAGAGCTGAGTAGCTGCAGGGCCAGTCACAGTGCAGCGCTGCTAAATTTAGCCTGAGCAGTAACTGAAGGCAGAAGCCCAGACTCTAAAAACACAAACTATTGAAAGATATCAGGCCTGTTGTTCTGTAGGAGATCAGGCTGTAAGAAGATGTTTCTTGTGTGTGCTTGCAGCTCACCGTCAGCCTCTTGGTGGCGTCCACTTCAATCATCCCGCGCAGGAGGTTCTGACAGTCTGGAGGGATGAAGTGAGGCATGTGGAAAACTCCCAGCTTCACCTTCTCCAAAAGGTTCCTCAGGTTGTCGTCGTCGAAAGGCAGAGCGCCCTGAGAAGCAGCACAGGAGGCAACATGAGGAGGTGCACGACTTTATGGAGTTTTGCTGTTTTGTTGAGCTTCTTTCAGCTGCTGCTACCTCTAATAAACATGCATTTTACATGAAGGCTTCTCCATTTGCATACCAATAATATATCTGCTGTTTTATATTGTTTTAATTATTTACCTATTTTACCAATTTTAGTGCCTTTAAAAATGTTTATTACGCTTCTTATTCTTGCATTTTTATATGCACTTCCTTATATTTGGCACTTGTAAGTCTTTTAAATTAAGAGTCCATACTTTTATTGGTATTCTATTTACTTTATATGGAAATTACCTGTTTTGTTTTGTTGTGCCATTGCACTTCCATTTGTTTATGCTTGGGCTCAGTGCTGCTGATATTTATGCTCTCATGCTCCTTTACTTTGTATGTTTTACAGGAGCAGGGCAAACACGGGGCTCAGATTGTTTTTATCCTGTAAATCCTTTGTGCTCAAGCCTGCAATGTGCTACATAAATATGATAGCATTTTTGCTGACATACATGCACTAATGAATTGATCTTTGACTTTCATCAATAAAAATATTTTCTAAAAATGTAGAGACACAGCAAACACGCAAATTCCTTTTAAACTTTATGCAAACAGTTTTCAGCTACATCAGGATGTTTCCCCCAAAATGTCAGGAATTAAGTTTATCTTGGAAGAACCAACTAACTTCATGATATTTACTGATATTTTTTTAATTTTGGAGATAACTATGTTTCTCAGGTCTCAACAAATCTTCTTGGAGTTTTGACTCAGTGAAGGTTGACGCTGGAAACATTCTGATAAAATCAACTGCTGTTAACGTGAAAATAATTTAATAAGTAGTTTGGTCCTTTAATGCTTCACTCACAGGTTACATTATTATTTTACTGCTACCAAATTCAATAAGAAACCTTGTTTACTGCTGTTTTTCCACTGACTTTAATTCATGGGAAATTTGTATGTATTCTATAAAGGTTTCAGGCTAGTTTATACCTAATACTTAATCGTTAATTTCTTTTCTTTTGAATGTTTTACACATATTATTCTTTCTTTCTAGGCATTGGAGAGCCACAAAAATAAAGCTGCTTCACCATATAGAACATATTTATCAAACTGAACAGACACACAGCTCCACTTTTCCATAAATGTTAAGTTCTGTTTCAAAGATAAAATGGAAATCCTGATTTGGTTTTTAATCGCTTTGGGTACAAGTTCAACAATTCGCACAGAGAAAACCAGAGATGCACATCACTAACATCTTGCAAGATTTAGAACAACTTTCTATGAGTGCAGCTGTGGAATAAACACCATCATACTGCAGCACAGTCTGCTGAGTCAGACTGCTGGAATTTAGCATCGTGTGGCTTCACAGATCCGCGGACAGTTTGCTTTTCAGTAGCATTTGATGAGCGTTACGGGTCCCATTTAATGGTCCCACCTTCTGTAACTGTTAAACCGTTACTTTAGATGTAAGTGTTTTAACTTTTCTCCCTCTAAGTCCATTTTGGGTTTTACAATCTCACCTGCAGAATCTTTTTTTGTCACTTGTGCTAACAAAATATAATAAGTCATGAGTGTTGCAGCCTGTTGTTAAATGGAATTTACTGGAGAACAATCATACAGCAGCAGCTCTTTGGTGTTCTTCTATTCCCAGAAGATTCTGATATGACCTCGTGAACAGCTATTATTTCTCAAATACCCAAGAAGACTTTCCATGACACTCTCAGAGGGCTAAATCATTCTGACTGGGAGATCTGAAAACACAGCGCTGCCCTTTGAGCGGACCGCACAATACACGGCGCTGACATCCTCCTGTTGTCATGTAAATGTGCTGTCAGGTGTTCACCAGGAGATAATCTAGGTTTTGACAGAGAGGAGGGCTGCAGGCCGTTTGCTGAGAGATATCAGTCATCGGAGTCAGCGGTGATGAAGCAGTTTGAGTCTCCAGCTGGGAGCCGCTCAGTGACGTGATGACTGATACTCATGGAAACCGAGCGGGACGGAGCCAGATGGCCGCTGACACCGAGCTGGTAATCAAAACAACACGAGTGGAGAGATTTATCTTCGCATGATGACTGTGTCGTGTGCTCCGTCTTAATCAAGAGGAAAAGCACGCATGCGTTCACTCGGCGCACAAACAAACACAGTCATTTACTCCGACTGCTCACTCGTCACTGTGGTATTAAAGAGCCGCCGAAGACCTCCGACGTGTGACGACGCACAGCTGAGTCATTCAAACGATTTAAAGGGCAACGTTTTAAAAAGATAATTAAAAATCAAAAAGAGGCTAATCAATTAAGAAGTGACAAAAAACAACACATTTGTGCAAAAAAAAAAAAATCACAAATAATTGCAAAAATCTGGCAAGGTGCCACAAAAAACGGTGTAATGCTGTTATAGTCATAAACTGTAAAAAAATAATAAAAATAAATTAATTCAAAATATCTGTAAAATGATTGATTGAAAAACAGCAAAACTGTGTAATGTTTTTTACATTTCACTCGATATTAATTATAATTTAACATAATATGAGGAAAAAACTGTTAAAAAATTGAACTAAATAATAAAAACAGCATAAAAATAATAAATAAATATCTACCTTTTTTAATTCTTAAAATAATAATAAAAAATAATAAAAAATAATAATAAAAAAAACAAGAATATTTTTGTGGATTTCAATAGCTTCATTTTATGGTTAAATATTGTAAAATAATTTATCATTTGGAAAAAAAATACAGATTTTTGATGTGTACATTATTTACAGTTTGGGCTTGTTTTTTTAGGGTGAACATATACAGTAATGATTTTTCTAGTTGTGTACAGTGTAGTATGATTAGTATGATAACAACCAATAATATTAAACATTCAGCTGACTGTTGAAACATTTTCTTTTATTCATTTAACTGATGAAAACCTGGGAGAAAAGATTTAAAAGAACAAGTCTTTTTCCACTTTTATCACTGTTACTAATTTGTAGTTTGTGAATTTTCTTCCATAAACACTCATTTGTCGAATTAGTCAGTTTAGATCAGAACAGTAGGTTTTGATGAGTAGAAGAACTCCCTGTCATTTCATTTATGCTGCGGTTTCAATTCCTTTATCGACATCTCTTCCTTAATTTAATCTCAGCTGCTGTGAACCGCAGACAACAAGCACATCAGTCTTCGGCACCATTCTGTATTAACTTTTGTATTAACACTGCTGAGCTATTTGGACTTTAAGTGCTGCTGTCAGATGCTTTACTTTGTGTATCAACATTCCAGTGACCTTTCTCTTCATCTTCGATTTTCTGCTGGGAGCTTCACAAATAAAGAGCTCAACCAGCGGAAAGACTCGCCTCAGGAGCAAACTAAACCTCCTCCTCTCACCCCTTTTTCCTCCTGAAATACTGCATTAAAAACTGTAAAAAAACAACCAAAAACCAGGCGTGTGAACAGGTTGTTCTGCATCATGTTTCTGTACAAACAGACGAATGCAACAGCTGAACAGAGAAAACTTTTGCTTCTGTCACTTGTACTTCTTTTCTAAAGCTGTTTGAAGAAACTAATCTCAAGATTCAGGACATTTTAACCTTCAAGTAAGACACAAATCTAGTTTTCAGTGTAATTCAACTTAAAGATAGAATGTTTCACTCATAGTCACAATCAGAAATTTGTTGAATTAATTAAGGAAACTCCATGACAAATACTAAAAACAACCAAGAAACAGTCTTCGCTGAAATCTGACATCCCCCTTTTTTTTTTTTACCAAAGCCATTCATGCCTTCAAGCAACGTTTAATGATGGTTTTACAAGCAGCTCACGTCATTGTTCTCAACTGTTCCCCAAATAATACACGTTTAAAACGCAAAAAAAGCCCCTAAAAAGCACTTATTGTTGTTCTGACTGTATTTATACAATCCTTAATTTTTCATTTTGCTACACGATAAACATTTAAAGTTTAACAAGTTGTTTCTGATTCAGAAAAAGTTGGCAGCCCACATTCATCAGCTTCCTGATGAGTTAAATGGACCTGAAGTCTTTTTATTCTAAATGAAAACTCTGCTGTTTGCTGCACTCTTATAGTTTATTGCTGCTCTGTAGCACCACTAAAGTTGTATTTGTGGTCTAATGTCTGTTTTCAGCTCTGCTCCATCACAGAAGAGAAACACACCTTCAGTTCACTTTGTGTCTTTTTGACTGATTATCTGCTATCTAGCAACTGTTACATCTGGAAAATAGATGCTTTGGAGCTGCTGGAACCAGCTCAGTTAGCTCAGTAATGACAAGTAATTTAATGACTGATGTCTCTAAAGGTCATAAAGTCAGACTGCAGGGTTCAGGTCAGACACTTTAGCTGCTCAACAGAAGGTGAATTTAGCTGAAAGCATTAACAGCAGTTTCACAATTGAATAGGATCAATTTGGAGATACTATCTCAAAAAATGTTCGTTTTGTGCTTCTTGTGTTGTTCTGAGTCTCGTAATACTAATTTTCGACGTTTTTATGTCTCATTTTAGTGATAAAGACGATGTTTGTCTCATTTAGATTTTAATTTCGGTTGCTTTGTGTTTTATTTTATGTGTCTTTGTATCATCCTGTGTCTGTTTGTGGTCATTCTGGATCTCATTTTGATCATTTTGTGGCTGATTTTGGTTATTTTTATGTCCCTCATTGGACATTTTGTGTCTCTTTGTGGTTATTTTGCATCGCTCTGTTTTCCTTTGTTGTAATTCCTTATCAGATTTTGGTTGTTTTAAGTCGCATTTGTGTCATTTGTGTCATTTGTGTCATTCAAAGTATCTTTGCAATTGTTTTGGATCTCATTTTGGTCATTTTATGTCTCATATTGGCTGTTTTATGTCTATCCATGTTCATTATTCATCTCTCATGGTGATTTTTTTTCTTCTTCTTTTCTAATTTTAGTTGTTTGCGTCCCATTTGTGTTTCTTTGTATTTCGTATCTCACTTTGGTCATTTTGACTCTTATTTGTCTTTCTGTGGCAGTTTTTCACCTCTTTGCTTTTCTTTATTGACATTTTTCATCAAATGCTGGTTGTTTTATGTCTTATTTGTGTAACTTTGTATAATTTAAACTTTCTCGGACATTGTTTTGCATGTTTTTCCTATGTTTTCTCTTCATTTTGGTCAATTGTGTCTCATGCTAGTCATCGTATGTCTTATATTCATCATCTTGTGTCTCATACAGTTCATTCTGAGTCATATTTTGTGTCTTTTTGTATCATTCAAAGTCTTGTTACAATCATTTTACGTCTAATTACGATCATTTTATGTCTCATATTGTTCACTCATTTCAGTTGCTCTATGTCTATGTAATTTGTGTCACTTCCTGTGATGCTTGCAGGTCCAGCGCCCCCCCTCCCTGCACCCAGAAGTTCAGTAATCCATCCATATCTGGTAGCGCAATTCCACGATAGAGATTTCATCACGCTAACATTCAGCTCACACGGTGTAGATCCTGTTTTCCTCTTTAAAAAAATCATTTTAAAAGCCCAACATCTAGTCTGTCTTTTCTTTAACCAACGTCAGCTCGTTACAGCAGCAGCCGTCACTCACCACTAAAAGTGCAAACAGGATGACTCCACAGCTCCACGCATCTGCTTTCCTGCCGTCATACTTCTCCCCCTGATGCACGCAGACACAAACACAGAGGGGAGATATTAAAACATGTGAAACATTCATCCTGAGTTTAATTTCCAAGCTGCAAAACACCACAACCGCTCTGCGCTTCGACGTCTATGTGATCATTCTCAGGGTAACATCAGCAGTTTGTGATGCACTTCTTTGGTGAACTCAGGTGTTTCCTGTGTTTTCCAAAATCTTTTACAATATATAAATGAAGATTTGGACTGTGAGGACCTCAGATGTCCAGCTGCTGCTGAATTGCTTGAATATTTTCTTACTTATTACTCTTCAACAACTATAATTTCAAATGTCCATTCATAATAACATGAAAAACATCTTGTTATAGCAATAAATTTAACATTATAACATGTTTTTCTTCCTCTAGTGTGGCAGTAATACGCTCCTGTGAGGAAGTCCTTCTGTGAGTTGTGTACATTAGATGAAGAGAAGAAAAAAGCACATAGGTTTGGTCACGAAGAAAAATGGCAACAAAACGAGCCGAGACAGACGCCACAAAAAGCTGAAATGCTAAGTGTGTTCTTCAGGGAGGAAGGAGGCAGGACGGGAAAAAAGGGGAGCAGAGTGAAAGCAGAGAGGATGATGTAAGAGCCACTCTGTTCAGCTGCTATTACTGTATGAAAGAAAGAAAGGCAGAGAGAGCACTTACCCTGATAACCTCTGGGCAGGCGTAGTGCGGAGATCTGAAAGAGGCCAACAGGCGGTTATTGTAGTGGAGACAACACAACGCTACACACAACCTGAGGAGGAAGCGAGCAGGTGAAGGAGGTGACACGAGGCTCTCTGAAGACATACAAACCGCTCCAGTGCAAGAATCCTTGAAAATAACAACAATAAAATAAACTTTTATTGCCTTATGGATTATTTTTTTTTGTCAGCTAAGTGAGTATTACATAACGTGAAATGGCCTCAATCCAAATTCCTGTGACGGTGGCTCATCCTGTTGAATAACATATGACAGCAGCCAATAGTGACACCGCAATGTGACACACTTACAGCCGGCATAAAGGGACGTACCGGAGTTTTTCACCATTTTTGCTGCGAGCTGCCTTCTTTTAGGGGTTTTATTTGCTGCTGCAGCCAGTGAATTACACTTAAAACACAAGTGTGGGGAGGTGGATTCAAAACGATTCATTTTGTTTCAAACAAAATGGTATTAATTAGAAAAAACATATATTTTATGTACATGTGGTGCAGTCAGTTGAAGTAAAAACAACAGTTGTCGTTGACTTTAATTATTTATAAAGCAACAGCACCACTTGTAAATATTTTAATTTGTATAAGTTGTCATCCATTTTTAAACGATGCAGCCTATAGTTGTTGTTAACAAGCAACTTGTCTCATTTTATAATACTGTAGGGTCTCAGCTATATTATTACTTTACTTAGTTTATCCTCTATAATTAATAACACTGTTGGGTCTCAGCCTTATTATGTACTAAAGGCAGGTAAAGGAGTATTTTATATCGTTTTTGTCTTGTTGTATTCCCTAATATGTAAATTACTCTGGTAAAATCACACCATAAGTAGATACTGGCACTGAAATATTCACGATAGTATTATATGTACATCATTAACATGTTTTTTTGTTTGTTTGTTTTTTTAATCATAGTTTGTTTGTTTTTTAAATATAACAGTTATTGTCAATAATGGACGAGTCTCAACCAACAGGCATACTGCAGCCACCCCTGCATGAGGCAGATTTCCCACAGATAGAAGCTAATCAAGACATAAATGCAAATGCTGTTACTGATATTTGAAAAACAAACAGTCACCAAATAAAGCAGTGCAGCAGCTGCAGTCAACGTCCCCATAGAAAAAATGTTTAAAATAAAAATAACTTCATAGTGAGTAAAATCAAAAAGTCAGTGGTTCACTGTGTAAACTGACCGTGTTTGTTCTTCTGTTAGGTTGTAGCTGCTCTCTGCAGATGCTGCTGTGTTCAAATTCAGCCACATGTCAGTATTACCGCTGTTAACGTCAGCTAACCTCCTTCAGCATTTCAAATTTTCTGGTAATACTATTTAGGTTTAGCTGTGACTTTCTAGTTATATATCTACATGAGGCCAAGGTTTTATTGAATCAAATGTCCCACATCCAGTGTGTGAACTACACCACGGCTTTCAGGGATGCTCACTTTTTTATGGTCTGAAACAACAGATATAACCTTTATTTACAATTTTTCTCATTAATAAGAGTCTGAATAAAAACAATAATACTAAAACTGATGAAAAGTAGCTGCCTGCCTGTCATGTTTTACTGCGGCTGGCATCTAGAATGCTTGTTTTTGTTCCCATCTTAGTGAGGGAAGTTTATGATTTTGCACTGACGCTTCGACGGCGATGTCAAGAACAGCCGGCACATCTTAAGTTAATTAGTGATGAATCACCCCCTGCATGAATCATACATTAGAAATAGTGTTACTGTACACATGAGCCATGATGGTGAAGATGTAGAAACATAAAAATGCATAGCAAAGATAGACCACTGTCAGTGTTTTTTTTTTCCCTCAGAATTTCTTAAATCAGGTTTTCTGAGGAGCTCATGATTTATTAAAAAGATTAAAGTTCCCCCTGACTCCCTGCAGTTCACTTCCTGCTCACATGCCAGTGATCCTGCACTGGGACTGTATGTACTGAAATGTCTATAACTTACAAGGATGCATTAGCACTGAGTAAACACAATTACTGGCAGTCAAGAAGAGCAGATTAGTTTAGCAGCTGGAAAAAAATATTGAGAAAAGTTTCGGTAAACTCAGCGTCTTCTGAATAATCCCACACGTACAGCAGAGGTCTGGTCTTCCTCCGCGTGGATTCATCAAAACAAACGAAGCAGAGAGCACGACTCTCCTCACGGAAACTCCCAGAGTAAACACTCTCTCCATCTTCTTCATACTTAATTATGCTAATGTATGTAAAAGCAGCCGATCTGCTCAAACACAGTCGTGTCACAATAAACTAACTGCAATTAAATTACAGCCGAGCAAATCTTCATCCTTCCTGCTGATGTGCATTTAATGAATTCCATCGTATGAAGTGAAAGACTTGTTTGACATATTACTCATGAAGGATATTTAAAGTAAAATCCATCAGCAGCTCTTCATACAAACTCATGTATGGAAGAGTAATCCGGCAGACCCTGACATGGACACTGTTTATCTGCCGTCACGTCGCGTCACTATGAAACTATTAGCAGATGCTGCTAAACAAACATCACGTTCTCATGACTGAGATCAGTCCAAACGTGCACTCTGCTAGCTCACTTTTTACATCAGAAACATTTTGAGAACATAGAAAAAGATGCTGGATAAAAAACTAATAAGTACAGACATGGTTTTGTTGCACAGATATTACACTAACACATGCACAAAACATTTATGTGCACTCTTTAATCGAAATTTAATACATTCTGTAGTTTTTTATTTATAAATTTTGATGAGTAATTCATTAAATTAGAAAATTAAAACAATGTGTAACTTTAATTTAAGAAAAAATAAATGCAGAACACACGTTTTTAGGGATTTACAAACAGATTGCCTCTAATATCTGCTGCGTCACATTTTCAACACATTGCTACTAAGCATCAGGCCCAGTTCAACAACAAAATGACTTGTACGACTACAGACACCTAGAAGTGATTGTTATCCACCATGAAGTGATTATCTCCCAGTTTACATACATCTACATGTACAGCTGCTTTTACCGAGATCAAAGAGTCAGAAACCTGCAAGTACACAGAACTTTATGTCAGTGTTGATGGCAAAGATTTGTCTCTGTGAAAGTTTGACAAAATAATAAAAGCAAATAATGAAAATAATAGGAACTGTAACTAAGTCATGAAAGCCAAAGTAGTGTTTACAGTTTATAGTTTAATCAGGCAGGATATTTACTGATAACACGCAAGACTTAAGAATTTAAGTTTTTATGCATTTACTACGTCTAATATACTTGTTTAGGCCGCCTGTACTTCAACACTAGAGTGTAGTTAACCTGATTTACAGTTGGGTTGTACATGAAATAATACGGGTAATCACAATGAAACAGTTTGCTATGATGAACAGATGATGCTGGAACACAGCAGACAAAAGTTGTAAACTTTTAGCAAACTGTTTCTTTTCAGCAACAGTTTGCTTTATGACTCCGAACCTCCAGACTCCAGCTTCCAGCCAGAGACAGTGAACGCAACACCTGTACTGACATTTGACCTGAAGTTTCTACAAATTTAACACCGTACTTCACTGTATAGACAAGTTGGCGGTATTTTTCGGTGGCAGTAAACGCTACACTTAAGACAGTTGGGATAACTTCGTCTGGAGTCTTTGTGATGACTTTGCTGCCGGTAACTGTTGCCTCTGTGATCTGCCTCAGCTTCTGCAGCTGTGTTGTTGCTGCTGGTGTTCGACTTCAGCCTCCCCAAACGTTTTTTTCTAAATCCTTGTAAGGATGCTTAGATTAGAAGCAAAGCCTGCAGACTGAGTTTGTCCTGCTACAGTTAGAGGCACCAAATGCAGCTGCACAGACATTTCTGATTGTTGTTTTATGCCGTTTTGCAGGATGGCAGAGCTCCTACTCACTGTTCACAAATGAATGACAACTTGTTTGTCATTTAAATTTCAACTGAAAGTGCAAAACGTTAAACCGAGGGAGCAAAATATTAAAATGAAATTGAACAATATTAAACTGTGGGTGCAAAATATTAAACTGAAGTTGCAAAATGTTAAACTTAAGGTGCAAAATTTTTAATTGAAGCTGCCTAACATGAAACTGAAGGTGAAAAATATTGAATTGAAGTTGCAAAAAATTAAACTGAGGGTGCAAATTATTAAACCGAAATTGCAAAAACATTGAACTGTGGATACAAAATGGTAAACTGAAAGTACAAAATATTTAATTAAAGGTGAAAAATATTCAATTGAAGCTGCAAAATATTAAACTGAGGGTGTAAAATGTTAATCTGAGGTTGCAAGACATGCTTTTGCACAGAATTGTAGTGTTCATATCATCTTTCAATCCAGCAGTTGCTCATCTAAGAATATTAGTAAAAATACTAAACGTAGTCGTACCAGCAATTCATCAAAACTTAGCAACTTGAAAAGTGTGTTAACTAAACCTACTGATGATGCAGAAGTCTCAGAAGAAAAGGTTAAAAGGTGTAGTTAAAGTGTACCAAAGCAGTTTTATCTCACAACGCACCGCTACCTGCATCGTTTCAATGATAATGAGGACTTTGCTCTTGTTTTCCTGTCTTGCTTTGTGCAGCATTAGAGCCGGAGGAGTCGGGTTTTAGCCGTTCCACATGGCAGACTCTGTGAACCACCGGTCGGCCTGCGGTTAACACAGTGGACCAGACCGCCTTCTGCAGAGCTTTCTAAAGCCTGCACAAATGAAAGGTTTCTGTTGTCTCTGGAGCCACAACCACTTTTCAAAATACCGCTGTGGATTTAGTGTGACAAAGAAATGTTGCTGTTTCCTAATGGCACAGAGCAATGCAGGAGGAATTAAACTCTTTGTGCCCTTCAGGGGTTTTATATCTGGGAACAAACGGCTGGAGTGGTGAGTCAAAAGGGGATTTAAAAAAAAAAAAAAGGTGAAAAACAAAGAGAGAGCAGAGGTTTACAGAAGTAATAAAAAGCATTTAGCCTGGAATATGTTTAGAAAACTAATATACACAAAGCTTAAAGAGCTTTTATGGTCTACGTACTGCATCTATTGCTCTGTTTACATGTACATCTTCAAAAGCAAAGTTTCAGGGACTTACAACTCAAAGTGTTGGATGTTCAACTTGAGTGCAAAGACTTGAGATTTACTTAAAGCGACTGAGACACTCACCCACAGCTGGTCTCCAGCAGACTGTCCCCGACCTGCAGAGACGCCATGCCGAAGTCTGCTATCCTGATGTTGTTCTTCTCGTCTAACAACAAGTTCTCGGGCTTCAAATCTCTGTGGCTGAAGGACGACAGGAGAGGAAACACAGAAAAAAAGAGACTGAGATGCTGAACAGTGATCTTTACATTTACACCTGTTATAGTCTTTTTGCTATCTTAACCGTGTCTACTGTTGAAGTAAAGACGCTCACAGATTCACTTTCACGGTCTACCTTAGATTTGACCTGGGATATGTATCAGTCCTAAAAGCAAGAATTCTTCGATGGTAAAGTCGACCTGATTGCAATCATCACTAACTGAAAGACTGCAGGTGTAAAGGAGTGTCAAGCAAACAACAAAATCTACACTTTTTACTCAGAATAATTGATCTGTATTCTCCAGGTTGACTGGTTAATATGGCTTCATTGACCAAATTCTCATTGGTTGGACAATCGCTGGTGTTAGTTTCATTATGAGAAAACCACTTAATCAACAAGCCTCCAGGATTAATCCATTGTTTTTGGCAGCAGGAGAAACAGATTGTACATGAAGACCCCCATGTTTCTACAACTTTAAACTAACCCAACCTTATGGAGGCTGCTGGCTTCAACTCCTCTAACATTTAGTCTGCTATCATTTCAGTATAAAATAACCAGGATGAAACGAAGCAACATGCTGCATATACTATCGTTTATTGCTGATTTATAATTCAATACGGTTAATAAGGCGAGCAGGTGAAGGGAATCAGCGTACTGTGGCCTGTTTTTCCTTACAACCAACCAGCTGGTCGACAATTTCAGTCGACCAAGATCTTCTTAGATTACAAGTCGTGATACCAGGAGATAAAAAGCTCAATTCCAATGTCTCCCTGTGTTGTCTAGAAAACACACACAGTGCAGAATAAATCTAATCCTTCAAAGCTAAACACTTGATGTCTAATGCTGAGAGTCAGAAGCAGAACGTCTTTGATGTGCAATTGCTCTTCGATACGTGGTGTTGCAGCCACGAGTGGAGGAACTAAAGGTGCTCCCGGAGATGAAAAGAGATCAAGAGGAGCTGGAGCCCTGAAAGTCGCCCCTAGCAACAGCTGATGAGGGGAGAGGCTGAAGAGGAAACCTGTTGTTCAGTCAGCTAAGACTTCAGTGCTTTTAGGAATGATGACAATGTCGTATAAAACTCTTAGAATAGAAACCACTGGAGGATTATTATTATTTTTTATTTTTAAATATATTTTTTGGCTTTATTTTCAAGCAGTAGAGATAGACAGGAAAGAGGGGAGAAGAATGGGGAGAGATCTGCAGCAAAGAGTTGTGAATGGGAGTCAAACCCACGACCGCTGCATCAGGGAGCTATAGACCCTGTTCATGGGACGCCCGCTCGACGAGGTGAGCTATAGGGGCGCCCTGGAGGATTATTTTTGATCAGTTTCTCTCTGTAGAGTATTTTTTTGTCCTCTGTGGGGGTTCTTTACTCAACCCAAAGTAAATACTCTCAGTGGGGCACAGCTGAATAATTAGACTAGTAAACTTCTGCAATGAATCAAAGCTGACGTCACCAATAAACAGCTCATCACTGTTAGTTGACGTGTTCTTGATCTTTCTTCACACCAACTTACAGATGTGGCTGGTGTGCTATTTCCTCACTAGCAACTGTTAGTTTTAACCAAAGCAACTTAACAATGAACGTTAACGAGGACAGCAAACATCAGCCTAATGCTGGAGAAATCAAGGCAGATGAGGAAGGTTCAGATAAACAATACATGTTGGTCATGTGGGTGAACTTTGGCTTCAGGAAACACGACAGAATAACATCTTGTGCACATCTGAGAAAAGTGACAGCAGGAAATTCAATGCCATAAAAAATGCATCTTGGATGTAAATTTGAATGCTAAAATTGCTTAATTTGGTAACTATCTCTGTAGAAAAAGCTAATTCCAGCAATATTAACAAGATTTGTCCTCCACAAGGATGTTTTTGGTGCCCATGAAAGAGGCTTAAGCAGGCGAGAAGGTAAAATCACCAGCAACAAAATGATAAGAATTGAGAAAAAGTTGCCTATTTGTCGATTGGGCTTTCATGTACTCAAGCGTAACAAACATTTTTGTTGATAAAATGGTCGGAAATAACAGGAAAATGCACAGATTTATGTAGGATAAGGAAAGGCAAAACCAAAAATGCTTACTGTCATACATAGTCACTCCTCAAATCTCTATTTTGAGCAGGAAAAAAAATATTTTAGCCATTTAAAACAAAAGAAAAACTGTAATTTTATTGTTCATTTCAGCATATGAAGTGAACTAGTGAGTGTAATTCTGTAAAAAGGGTAAAAATGGTGGATACAGAAAAGAGCTGGAGTTTATAGTCAAAAAAATAAAAAAATCTAAAATCAAAGTGTTCTGAGGACTTTAATGTTAAATAAATGCTACTTGGGGCCTGAATCTGTAATTTTCTATTCATTGTTACGTGGAAATCATTTAAAAATGTCTAATTCGAAGATAGATTTTTTTTGCTCATTTAAAAAAATAATCATTAACTAACCCATTAAGTTAAGTGTTGCAATTAATCGTGGTATTGATTTCAGGTGATGTCGTCCTGTGCAGAGTATTGCTTCACTATTGTTCAATCTGGTTAATGCCGTCGTGTCCGTTACGCTTTCATTCTACCAGATTTTCACTGGTTGGACAATCGTCCATGTTATTTTAGGATCACCAGTCATTCAGGAATAGTCCACTGTATTTGATGGCTGGAGGAACAGATTACCTGTGAACACCCCCACGTTTTCACAACTTTGAACTGGTCCAACCTAAAGGAGACAGCCTGGTCTGACTTCTTTAACATTACTTGAATGTTTACTCGGAGTCGGCTCCAAACTCACCGACATCATGTCAAATAAGTCGTCGGTGTGGCTGCACTTTGTTTAAACAGATGGTAAACTTTACAAAAAACAGTTTGCATATCACAGCTCAGCAACCAACATGGAGGATTACATAAAAACAGTTGTACAGCCTGAAATTGAGTGGAGTATTTACTCTGACTACACATGTAAAAGCCAAAAGTACCTCTCAATAAAATCTGATTTAATGCGCTGGGCTGAGAAGCAGTGTGTAACAAAAGAAAGTGCTCTCTGCTGCTGAAGTATTTCTGTTTATCCCACAAGAGGAAACCTGTCTGTGTGGAAATCAGGCTTGTAGCGAATAACTAATGTGGAAAATTTTTGGTTAAACTTGGTCTTAACATATTCCTTTACCGTGATACATAAACCGCAGGAGGCCACTGAGGGAAACTTTGGTGTTGGGTTTTTTTTTTGCTACCCCTCAATGCTGTTGCCAAAGTGTTCTCATCGTCTAAACTGTGTGTCTGTTGGTCTCTAACACTGTTTCGACTCCAGGCTCCCTCTGAGTCTGATTAACCGGCGCTGCTACAGACGCAGTTTCTTTTGCTGCAGTGGTCAGTCAGCAGTGATAAATCAGGTGCAGTGGCTACTTGTGTAAATTTCCATTCTCCCCTCTCCCACATTTTGCACCTCTAGACAGAAACACACAGTGTAGGAGCCTGCAATTTTCAGCTGTGAGTCAATTTTCTGTTTTAGCTGAACAGAATCTTGAATGTGGAGCGAAGAGAGAAAGAAGGTCTAAATCAGCAGGAAAAATCCAGCTATGTGTTTCTGAAGTGACACGTTAAGTTAAAGAAAGCAGTTTTGGAATGAATGCAACTGAAAAGCAACCAAATCCTACAACCGTATGAAAATGCAACATGCTGACTAAGACATGGGCTGCAGGGTGGCGCAGTTGGTAGCACTGTTGCCTCGCAGCAAGAAGGTTGCCGGTTCGCGTCCCGGAGTTTGCATGTTCTCCCTGTGCAGCATGGGTTCTCCGGCTTCCTCCCACAAGTCCAAAAACATGTTAAGGTTAATTGGTAATTCTAAATTGTCTGTAGGTGTGAGTGTGCTTGGTTATCTTTCTCTAAGTGTAGCCCTGTGATAGACTGGTGACCTGTCCAGGATGTCCCCTGCCTTCACCCCATGTTGGCTGGGATAGACTCCAGCCCCCCCACGACCCTAGTGAGGATTAAGCGGTGTATAGATAATGGATAATGGATGACTAAGACATGATGCAAACCGACTGAAAAAAAACAATATAAGATCTCTGTCAGTCTGTGATCTAGTGACCAACCATATGGAGTGGCTGTGGCAGAAGTCCAGGGCTGAGATGATCTGTCTGAAGAACTTTCTGGCCTCTTTAGGTGTTAACCGGCCCTTCTTCACCAGGTAGTCGAAAAGCTCCCCGCCGGACACATGCTCTAGCACCAGGTACCTGCACAGGTAGACAGACGGAGGAGGTTAGCGCGACAGCAAAACTTCTCAAATCCTAAATTACCAGTAAAATGTCAGTAGTAGCAATAAAAATCCTGCTTGTATGAGAAGCAAAAGTACAAACTGAATCATTTGTGAAACGTTGTTTTCACTTTAGGGCTGCATTTTCCATGAAAAAACACATTTTGCTCAGTTTCTTGCTGTAATGAGGAACTGCTGACATTGTTAAGACGTTTCCTCTTAATTATAAAACACCGGTTTACAAAGAGGTGATTAAAAAGTTCCAGGATAAGAAGCATACTTGCCGTTTTCTTAAACATTTGTAAGGTTTTTGCACTGGGAATTTGTCCCAACGGGGTCTTTTTGTCAGCTTCGAAATAATGCAATTGTTGAGAGGTGATTGAATTTTGAATTATTTATTTCAGAGATATTGAATTTCTGTTTTATACTGTAAAATGAACTGCGGAATACTAAATAAATAAATACTTGGAACGTATATAGAGCCATCGGATAATGAAATAAAGTAAAAAGTAAGATTATTTTCCTCTGAAATGTCACAGGGGGGGAAAAAAAGGCAGAAAATATCCCAGAATGACTCAAGCAAAGACCTGCTCTTGGGTAAATGTGGCTACTTCCCACCTGTGAGTCCATACAAATTAAACAGATTCATCAAAAGAAATCCTGTTTCATTTTTCCTCCAAATGAAAGAGGCATTAATGAAATAATTGAGTCATAAACTACAGAGTATTTCTGGGCGACGTGTTGAAGTCACCACAGTACATCCATGCTCTACATAAATCCCTGAGAAAATCCCCCAGCTCGCGTGGGTTTGTGTGCTCGTGGTTTAAAATGTTTTATCAGCGTCCTCCGTTCATTTGTCTCGGAGACATCGCTGATCCTCGCCCGCCGTTGGAGAACCGGCTCCTCCCGCCGCCCGTCTTCCCCGCGGCCTGATTTATTAGCAGATTAAGGGATCTGTTCAAGCGTTTACCTGTCAGAGCTATTTAAATTAGAAACACGCTCGGCTGTGATTTGTGAGCGCCGGAGTTCCTACGGCAAACTGTTTGCATCCATGATGACCGTCCGCCGCTGTCCTTGCAACATTAGGAAAACAAATTCCTGCTCCATTTGACAGCAGCGCCTTTATCAATTATTGAAAAGCACATTAAGCCGTGCCACTGGAGCACATACACGAGATTAATGTATACAATAAAACATGGATATACACGAAAGCTGCAGTCGCAGGGGACAGGTTAAGGTGACGGGACCAAAGAAACCTTTCATGTAACGGTACAATGCAGTTTGCAGTTTAGCATCTACAGCAATATTCAGATTTTGGTTTTCATCTTCATACAATTACTCTGTAAGTCTTTAAAGATCAGCTCAAACCTCTGTGGGCTTTTTTTAATCTGAAGAGTGGTGCTGATTTTGGTCTGCAAGGTAGTTGTGTTGAGGTACATCGTTTTTACTGCATAAAATAAATTTTTGCTGCCACACAAATATGGTTTAAAATAGCACCAAATTCATAAGATTGAGAGTTTTTTAACATTTTACGAGATTCCCCATGTAAAAAAGCGATGCACCATTATCTACATTTTTAATTGCGAATATTTAAAAACAGATGAAATGAGAAATGAAAATCAAATCAAAACATTACAAACCCAGTTAAATGTGCAGGGTAAGTGTTAGTGATTTCTGACAAATGATTTTTTACGATGCATAGTTGTCAAAAACAATGTCAGTTGTAAAGAAATCTCAAATAAATCCCGAAATTCTTGAGCTTGCACCAGTGAAGTAAGCTCTACAGTCATGAGTGCCTTAACAAAATGAATCCTACCAAGGGTTGCCATTGGTTACAAATGTTTCCAGCTCCGTGGTTTTAGTACCAAAGGTCCAAAAAGGTGTATTAGATTCAGCTAGTTCCCTATTTTAAACAATTATGAGGAACATGTGACAAGTTTTCCACTCAGGAGCAGGCAGCCAGTTAGCCTAGCATGCTAACATTAATGTAATTGTAGCAGCAGCTCATGAACATGAGCTCAGCATTCAGGTTAACATCTAAATAACACAGTGTGCTCTAAAAACACCTGCTGGAAATCTTTTGATAGAAATTTGACATTATTTTTGTTACATACAGATGTTGCACAAATCACACCAAACATTTACCATCACTGGTGAACGTCAATAAAGGCGGGAAATGTCACTGCAGGAAGACTGGATTTCTTAAAAATCACAAGTATTTGTGGTAAATCAAACCGTAAATAATTAAAGTTTTTATTCAAAGTAAAGTTGATATCAGAACTATATATACTGTTCAGCATTTTTTGTAAACATTTTAACGGAATTTATTTTCCTTTAATGAGTTAATATATAAGTAAAGACTCTGGTCCAACAGCAGATGTCAGATACTTGTGTCCTTTTTATACAGTTCAAACGCACACAGAAAAACAGTCATATTAATTTCTCTGGTGCAGCATCAATGCTTTTAGATGTGTGTATTTAAAAGACTGTGTCTAGTATGAATATATATTTTACATATACAACAACCGGTGCAATATCTGTAGAATCTGTGCAATATCAATGTTTTCTATACTAGAATTATCTTCTATCCCACATTCATAGGATTCTGTATAAAATCTGAATTTCTACATATTGAAGAAGCTGTACAAAATCAGCGGTACTACCTGCATGTTGCTCGCTGTTTTGTATTTCTCTAATGATGTGCCAACATCCTTGCACTGTCCCCTTTGCTGCTGTAACACTACAAATCCTCCCACTGTGGGATTGATAGAGGCTTTTCTTTATTTTATCTTACACCGTAAATGTTTGGACAGTTACACATTTTTCTTAATGCATATTTGTGCAATTACTTTTGCACACTTAAACCTTGTCCATCATGTACTAAACGGTCTGAACTTCCTAAACACCACTTTCTAAACTGATGTGACCCTCCTCAAATTAAAGCTGAGACTTCACACTTTAATTCAGAACCATTGTTTTTCTTCACACTGAACGAGTTGAAGCACTGAGCCTGAGTAATTATATTTCCTGTGTGGTAAACTTTCCAAAAATAAAGCTGCATTTTAAGCCTCAAGCGAAAACAGACGATGTAGTCAGTGAGACAGTGAGAATGAAGCATTCGAATGAACACTTGGGGAAATGTACTCACAGGTATTTCTTGTTTTCGTAGACGTCATGCAGCTTTAAAACGTGGGGATGCTCTATGAGTTTCAGAATGGCTATCTCCCGCTCCACCTGCAGGGAAACACAAAAAACACACAATTAGTCACAAAACGTAGAGTCATGCAGTTTAATGTTAATCTCATTTAGAAAATAATGAGGCTCAAGTCAGAAAGTGCAACCTGGAAACACACACACACACAAAGTGTATTTGTTATATTTTATCACGTTAATCAAACCCCGTGGCCCTGAAGGCGTTCATTTTGTTTGGTGCTTGCTGAAACAAAAACTCACGCACTTAACCTTTAGATTTGGTTCACTTGTTAGGCTCCCTGCTTTGTTACTGAGACGCTGTTGTGTTGAGAGTGTGACGCTTTTATTAAAGCACAAATATGTTCCGCCTGGATCTTCAAAAAGTGAAAAAAAAAAATCAAAGCCAATGCAAATGACTTCTCATAGCAACCTGTTAGGAGGAGAGCAGCAGCGTTGACCACAAAACGCCAAATAAACAACCTCCAGAGAAATAATAAGCTCATAGCATGAAGCCAACGCAGACAAACATCCAGTTTATACACACCGCATGTTGTGTGTGTGTGTGTGTGCATATTCAGCGAGCGGAGGTTTCATTTGGATATTGAATATATATTTCACCCTGCCTCCAACACTTTATTTCCTGCATTCTGGTGGATCTTTATGCACATATTTGTTGCTTTTCTGCATCATTTCATGGTGGAAATATAAAAGAAAAACACTAAATTCAGGCACATATAAAATACAATGATACATATATGGATCTAATTACATTTTCCACAATATAGTCTATAGTTTTATGAGCTCATGTTGCATATTTTGTGAGTAAACTAAGACCCAATGTTGAGGGAAGAAAAGACTTTTCTCTGCAGTGGAATATAACTGAGTATATACACACCAGTATTTTAACTTGAGGTACAATTTTAAGGCATTTCTGTTTTTTAGAGGCTTGCTTTTATATCTATATTTTATTCATATTTATTGCTTTTATTTTGTATTTTATTTTTTATTTTTTTGCATGTGTTGCATGAAGGGTATGTAAAGCATCATTCTTTAATAAAAAATATAAATAATAATACATAATAAAAAATAGCAATGACAGGTTGCACTCTGATGCTTTTGAGAAGATTTGTTTTTGATTGTTTTCTGTCGGAGAAATCTCATTATTTTAAACATTTACACAGCAATCTGTAAAACTTCAACAAAAAGCTCACTCATCAGCAACATTTTAAATTGTTTACATTTCAACCCTTATTTCCTTGCTGTCACTGATCCTCTGGTTGTTTTGTCAAGTCTGATTCAGTCCGTGAGCTTTAAATCAACTTTCAACTCTGACATTTAATACCAATGACTGAGATGTAACAAAGACCACAGTTTACATACGTGTCATACATTAGTGACACAGGAGATATAAATATCCACATCTGGTCTCACAGTCATGACAAAGACACCAGATCTGCTGTTGGACAGTTTCTCTGATGACAGATGTTTCTACTTTGATTTATGTGAACTGTAGGAGGCACCCAGTTCCACAGTGACTTATATTTATAACACAGAACTGGGTCTACATGCAGCTTTGTAAGAAATTATGACAAATGACAAATGATACATGTCTATTTCTTTGTCTCCTTTATTAAACTGTATTGCACACGCCGCTTATTATTGTCTGTATATTGTTTATATTGTCAGAATTACATTCTATGTATATTGTCTATATCCTGTTTATATTCTACTCTCTTTTCTATTTCTTTCTTTTTTTTTTTTGTTGTTGCTATTTTTATACTTTTTTAAATCCCTTTGTTTTAATGTTCATTTTGCACGTGGGGCATTGGAGTATTGCAATTTCAGTTCTCTGCATGTTGCACATATGGCAAAACTGACAATAAAGCTGACTTGACTTGGTGCACAAACAGAGGTGTAGTATTGAATCAAAAAGTTTTATACACTTGGCTCCAGATGTTGTCATTCTGTCTCTGAAAAAGTCTCATAAGTTGTAGTATTTTGCAAATGTATTAGTGTTCCTGGGGTATGAGAAGTATTTAGATCCTTTACTAAAGTAAAAGTACCAACACAGCAAAGTAAAACTACTGCTTTACAAGTACAATAGCAGCAAAACATAGTTAAAACATTAAAGTCAAACTCCTGGTTTGGTCCATCTGACTAATGTATTATTATATGTGATAATCTAATGACTGTCACATACAAAAATACATTATTATACGTGACAATCATTAGATGATTATTAGTGAAGCATCATTGTGTCAGCAGCAGGTTAATGTAGCTGCTGTAGGTCTGAACCACTATACATCTAGTTTTGTATACAGGGACAGGAGAGAAATGTGAGGGATCGTCACATGATTAGTGGAAGAACAAAGAAGAAAAAACTAAATCCTGAGACACAAACCTGTTCTCAGCTTTTCTCTTTGATTTTTGCTGAGACATTGGATCATTAGAACACTTATTGAAATGAAACCATGTGAGAAGTTTAGAGGGAAAAACAACTGGAGCTGTTGACAACTTATAGACATTTGAAACGTGACTGATTTCACACTGTTTTATATAGGAAGCAAAAACAAAAACAAAAAAAAGGTCAGAAAGCACTGGTTTGATGTTGTATTTCAAAAACCTGTTTTATTATTCATTGTTTAAAATCTTCATCTAAAGAAGCTGCTGGATGAACATACATCTTTTGGTCATATGTTTGCTGCATTTTGGAACAGAGAAATAATACGTCACTGTGTGATTGACTGATTCTCTGCACCACTGGTGAAGCTCACATTAATGCTCCTGTGATGAGACACTGTACAGTCTGAGTGCAGCAGCCACCTGCCTGACTTCACTGCTCACAGGGACACTGTTATTTCTGCACTGCGTCAATATGTGACGCTGCACAGCAGGATCAGTGCCATCTACCAAACGTCATCATACAGACATCCTCCAGTCCTCGTCTTAACCGTCCAGTTCCAACATTAGAGCATGCAAGGACAAATATTAAAAAACACTCATTTGAATTCTGTCCAGAGGATTTAGGTTTTGTTTTATTGTGTTTCTCCTTACCAAAGTATTGTACTGGAGCGTTACAATAAAAAGACCAAAACCAACAATGAATGCATCCCATTCAAGAGCCAGGCTTATTCTGCTTTTTGAGCTTCTCACTGTCCTTCAGGATGTTACGTAGCTGCTTTTCTGTGCATGAAAAAGGTCTGCAAATGTATAAAGTCCACACCAAAGGGAGGTTTTTCTTTTTCTCTCCCACAGAAAACACTGATCCTAACCTGCATGAAACACCTGCATGAAGTCTTTTCTTCTGTTATTTAATCTACATCACCATCGAACAGATTTCCACACAGTCTCTACAAAACTACGCTCCTCACTGACTTGAATGCGTTCTGAATTGTTTTAAAAGACATATTTTCTGTCACATTGGGGGGGGGGTTTGTATTGTAATGCAAATGCCTATATGTGGCATTTATTTTGTTGCTTTACTGTCACTCCTTTTCAGCCAATTCATAATATACTAGATGGAGTGGGACCCGTTGTCCTGGTAACCCTTGGTAAGGCTCATAATTTAACCAAAATTGTGACTTTTATTCAAACCCTAACCAAGCCATTTTGGTGCCTAAACTTAACCAAGCTTCTCACATGTAAAAGTGTCGATGGAAGTGTGATATTTTCCTAAACCTAACCGAAGTGAAATCTACCAGTAAACAAAGACTAAAGTCTGAGACTGATTCTCTGTCATCCATCGTGGGACACAAACTCTAGTCTCCTGGGTAAAAGTCTGGCCTCTGTTTTATGCCTCCATCCTCTCCTCCTACCTCCTAATGTGGATTTTGTTGCTCTTCCAAACTGGCCGTCTTCCCTTTATCAAATTAAGTTTCTTTCTAAGCAAAATTACTTTCCCTTCAAAATGTGATTGAGTGTGCAGTTTAGCTAGGAACGTGCAGGAATGCAGTCTTGTGGAGATGGGACTGCACATTTGCATAATGCCTTTTTAGTTTGGCCACGAACTCAAACAAATAACGAGCAGCTGCCTCGTAGTCTGCTATTATTTCCCCGCTAGGGTTCAAAAACATGCTTACAAAATCCATGCGTTTAAGTGGTTCACAGGAAAAAAAAAACCTGTGTGTGGTGTAGTTTAGATCAGCTCATCTGTCTGTGGCATCCAAACAGACATTTAGTTAAACCATCACATGTGATCGGGCCACATTAAATACGAAGTCTTCATCAATTCAAGTCGTTCACTCAGTTACGTATCTACGTCACCAAGCAACACATTTGTGTAACGCCTGTGTGGCAGCTAGTTCGATCCTCAAACAACAAATTAGCAGTGATTAGTTCCTCATCCCTGTACTCATAGACCTGGAGTTACCAACTAATGTTACCTCAGTTTATTCGGATCAGCTGACCAATCAGAGCAGGACGGGGGTCTTAAAGAGACAGGAGCTAAAACTAAGAAGTCCAGACAGAGGTGCTGCAGTAATAAACAGTATGAGAACAATAAAGCATGTAAAGATTTTCTACTAGACCCCAGAAATAAAGTTATCAACCTGTAAATATGCACTATAACGGCTCTTTAGCAAGCACTGTGTGTATTCAAAGCTTATTCTGTAGATAGCAAGTTGCTGTTTTTAGCCTAATTGTTAATCACACCTTTGAGCTCCACTGTTTCAATTTAGGTCAGTTCAGCTTTTCTCATTATGTTTTTCCACAGTGCCACTGGGCTCCATTGCGTTACTAAAAACACACAACTGAGTCACACTACGAGCTACGACTAGTAGACACAAAATTGGTGTTGACCTTCTGAACCAAAAAAGCCCACTGGTTGGTTTGAAATAAGTTACACCACTTATCAGAGCAGATCAGTGTTTGGGCTCAACTGCAGGCTGTGATAGGTGACAACTATGGAGACAAATAAAAAAATGCAAGTAATTAAATATCTATAACATGCAGACCCCTGTTTTTTTCCCAGTGTTGGTAACACCTGTAGGCACTTGGAAAAACTTTGTAAATGTCGACTCCAGGTTAATTTAACTTTTGCTTATTTTATAATTTACAACTGATGTCACACTGCACAGAAAACATTTCTAAGTTATCTCTTCTTCTAGTTGTGCTGTTTCCATAGAGGTACAGGGCTTTATGTTGTGGTTAAAAATGAGGCCACGCTGAGTAAAAAAATGAGAAGAGCAAAAAAACAAAACACCAACAAACTGCTTGACGTTCAACGAGTAAACTTACTGCTGAGAATAATCTAAAATATTCACACTATTTTATTGTACTTGAGGAACGTTTGCCAAAAACCAAGCGACCAGCTGTCTTAGGAATCTTTTTTAAAAACAAAACTATAACCATTCATCCATTTTCTAGGTCCTGTTTCTCTCTCACCACCTCTTCAGCTCCTCTGGGGAGATACCGTGGTATTCCCAAACCAGCTAAGAGACTTAATCTCTGGGGTATTCTGGTCTCCTTCCAGTTGAACATGCCTCAAAATGCCTCACATGGGAGGCTTCCAAGAGGAGTCTGAGACAAATGCTAGAACCACCTCAACTAGCATTTTTCAATGAAACTATATGGACATTAAGTCCCCAACAAAAGTTTACATATACTTGTAAAGACCGTGTATATCATGACAGTCTGGAGCTTCCACTGATTCCTATAACTCTGAATCTTAGCCCCAAGAATACCAAACTTGCCGTTAAGCATGGTGGTGGCAGTATTATGCTCTGGGGCTGCTTAGCTGCTATTGGAGCTGGTGCTTTACACAAAGTAAATGGAATAAGGATGAAGGAGGATTATGTCCAAATTCTTTAGGAAAACCATCAGCCAGAAGGTTGGATCTTGGACGCAGTTGAGTGTTCCAACAAGACAATGACCACAAACACACATCAAACGTGGTAAATAAATAAACACAACCAGAAGCTTGTGGACAACTACCAAAGCATCCATCCATCCATCCATCCATTATCTATACACCGCTTAATCCTCACTAGGGTCGTCGGGGGCTGGAGTCTATCCCAGCTGACTTAGGGTGAAGGCAGGGGACACCTTGGACAGGTCACCAGTCCATCACAGGGCTACCCAAAGCATCTAGTTGAGGTGAAAAAGGCCAAAGGACATGTAACCAGATACTAGCATTACTTTATGTATATTTTTGATCCAGCACAATTTTTTTTATATATTTCCAGAACACCTTGAATAAATATATAAAAGAATCAAAATGTACGATTGTTTTTTATGACAAAGATAAAAGTGTTTCAATATTTCCACCGTAGAAAATTCTGAGTTGTAGGAGTCATTGGAAACCCAAGACTGCCGTGATACAGTAGTCTTTATATAAGTACAGGTAAACTTTTGTTCCTGACTGTATATAGATGACATGTTTAAAAAATATCTGCATCTTCAGTGGGAACCAATGGGAGCTTAGAGCCACAGACTGAGCAAGGAGGTCATGAAGTGTCGAGCATCATGCTGCTTCTGATCTTTGAAAGGAGAAAAGTATAAAATTACAGACTTATATGACAACAGGTCACATCAGGTAAAAGTCGAAAATCAATTTTGCCAGCAGGCTCCGTCCAGCAGCAGCTGCAGGTGACTGTCAGGAAATCACACACAAGTTTTACAGATGCTGCCCACAGCTGTTTCAGCGTTAACCTGCCTGCTGCGCTTTGGATTTACTGCCAGTTGGCACCTCAGCAGGCCGGAGGGTAAACGGAGTTTAGACCTCTGTGCTGCAGGAAATAAAGTGCAGCAGCAGCTTCTGCACAGACACCATCAGTCAGACATGTTATTAAACACCCCTGAGCTCTTCCTGTTTGGTGCACTTTTGTAAATCTTATGCGCAGATTGTTAAAATAGATGCAAAAAAAAAAAGATGTCAAATCGGGGTATTTCCAGCACAAATGAGTTTGACAGCAGAGAATGTTTCAGCCTTTTTACTCAAAGCAGGTCTATTTCCGGAGCTGCTATTATGCACCGATGCTCTGCAATCATACAGGAAGAAATCCATCAGAGGTAGATGTGCAGGGACACGTGTCGACTCCCACACAGGCAGGAAAATGGAACAGAACTCGATGCGGCTGCAGGGCAATTAGGGACTTAGAATGACTGAGTGCAATTTTGCTTGCAAGCTATTTTTCAAGCTCAGATATTCCCCAATAACTGCAGGAAACAAAGTCAATCCTCTAATCTGGAGGTCGGCGGAGGAGATCCTGGGAAGAAATAGGTTTAACCGAGGATATCAGGGAAGTAAAGTGCGGATATTCCCTCAAGTGATTTAAAGGTGACCTGTTAAGTTTCCAATAAACAGAAGTTTTGTTTGCATACACTGATAAGTACAATTCATTCTGACTGAACCAACATGGTGTTTCCTCACGAGTTATTTTTCACGTTTAAAACACGACTTGTTTACGACCATGTTTTCTCTTCTTCACTGCTTTTAGCGCCACTAATAACCGATCAGTAGGTGGATTAGTGAACTCAATCACTAGACAGCACTACTAGTGGTCAAAAACTCTATTGGATACTTTTAAATCAGATTTTTAATTCTTGTATTTTAAGTTTTTGTGTCGCTTTTTGTGTTACGGCCAATCCAAACGGAGAATGGTAAATGGAGAAATATCACTGTAGATAAAAGAAGAAACACAGAGCCAGCTATTAAAGAATAGATTGAGTTTCCTACAGCTTACCTTATGTGCAACTAATTTATATTACAAATTCTAAGAAGTTTAGTTTTGAATTTTAGTCGTGTGTTTCAAAGCCACAGGCTGAGTCTCCATCGTTTTACATATGTGTTACCTTATCTGACAGAAATCAATGTATTCTCCTGTTATTTCTGAACATTTGATAAACAAAAATGTCTGTTATTCTTGATTAAATTAAACCTCAATTATCAAAACTGGTTAAAATATACAGAGATGCTCTTTTATCATTAATTCTTATCATTTCTGATACATTATTTGGTAAAAACGTCTTTACTGGGCACCAAAAATTCCTCCAGGCAGGACAAACTCTGGATATAAAGGTATTATATGTAGAGATACTACAGTTAAGATACTCACATTGATTTATCGTGGGAACCTGTAAATTACTCCAGAGGCCGAACAACTACTGATAATTCCCCTACAGCTGCCACTTTATCGATATGAGTTTGTGGAAATACCCGATTCCGTTTGACCACGTCTGTCTGTGGAATCAATGAGGAACACAGTGTTGGAGTCGGTGGGAATCTATACGACTGATACGTCCTATCGATCTCCGATCCTCACCAGTGCTGGGCTTCAGCAGGAGAGCACACAAATGCGATCAGTCATCCGTCAATCACCACTTTCAGAGCTCTCGTTTTGTCCTCGTGACGCTTTTCTGGCCCCTTTTGTCAACAAATGTGAGTCATCCTCTGGAGTCCCTGTGACAGGACTGAACAGCCAGCAACGGGACACAAGACACCTGAAAATTACATTTCCTTTCCATCAAAGTGGCCGCTCTTCAAAGGTCTGTCATGGTGAGAAGTGGTGGCTGGCAGCAAATAAATTAATAAAAGATTTCCCCTTTAATCTCTGGACCAGGCGTTTTCCCCAGACCGGCTCGGTCCTCTCGTCCTCAAACTCTTCTCCCAAAGAGGGACAAAGGGACAGTTTCACTATCAGCAGCTTGCAAAAGATACTTCAAGGGTCATTGGATAAAATAAAAGAGTGAATGAAAATTAATTTACAGAGTGACACTGACGAGGACGCCTCAATAGGCCAATATGAGCTATTACTTTAATATAAAACATCATCCAGTTTCCTTCTGAATGTATTCATTTGTGTGAATTAGTGAAGTCTTTGCTTCACATAATCCAGCCGCCAACATCTTAACTACTACCAACAACTACTTTTCCTTCATAGACAGGTTGGGCTCTTCCAGTGCCTCTAAACGCATCGTGTTCGCCGTGTTTATGAGAAGAGTTGACATGAACGCCTCCGTCTTGTCACAACCTTGAGTTGTGACGTGTTTACTGACATTTTCATAAATATCCAAGTTTATTTTTTTAGTGGATAACACAATCATATACTGTCATTATAGCAACATGTACCAGCAATAGACACTTTATTACATAAATGCATCAGGTGTAAACCACCTTGAAAGCCCATGCCAACACAAAGTTCAGTTGCAGCGTAAACCTGGTCGCCCCACATGCACCTCCAGGCTTCACTGGCTTTTCTTATTAATGTGTATCAAGTTGAGAACCTTTGTCCTTATTCTTTACATGTATTTAAGTGAGCTTTTCATTGTGTTTTAACTTTAAAATGATGACCTGTGTATGTTGATAAATAGGCTTAAGTAGTTAAATTCGAAATGAACTTTTTGTGTTCTTAAAAATGGATCGACTAAAATAAAACACTTTATTGTGATAAATGTATCTGCTATATCGCCAAACCCTCATTATAGTCATTCATAATTTCTTCATAATATTATTATGTCTGATATATATATATATATGTGTGTATACCTTTACATTCCCAACAGTCTCACCTCTTCCTTTGGATTTCCTTCATTATGTTTCCTGCTTGTTAGCATGCTAAATGGTTAGCATCAGTGGTTTCTAGACATTCTGGCGTCCTAGCAGTGACGTTCTTACAACATACGGCAAGCATTACCACTTGAATGTGCATTTTTTGCTGCGCTTGATTTCCGATTGTTGTAAATAAGAGCTCAAGAGTGTCATGTAAAGGCAGCATTAGCTCGATGCTACGTTTGGACCCATCCCTGGTCACGACTGACTCTAAACGCACATGATGCCAGCAGTGCAAGAAGGCAGCGTTGACTTCTGAGGTGTTTTAGCTCCACTTCTGGGAGCGCTCATGTCATTCTTCTTTACAGTCTGTGGTCCGAACACTTTAGACTCCCAGGTGTCGCTCTTTCCCGCCTTCAGGTGAACACACACTCGTGTGTGGGATGGATGCAGGTGCAGCAAATCATCCCGTCCTCCTGCTATCAGATCTAATTACGTCTGTTTTCATCTCCTCGTGCCGACACAGTGTAGCGTGGCAGAGGCTAATTAAACTCGTGTACAAGGTAAACAGACAGGGAGCCCCGACCCTCCCTGCGTGAGCCGCGACGCTGACATTTATTAAGCTCCATTATGACCCATATGGTTTTTTAATGTGCGGTGATAAAGTGTGTGGGCATGCAGAGAAAGGCTGGGGGTTGATGGAGAGTTTGAACAGGTGAAACGCTGCAGCGCTTTCATTCTCTGCAGCCTCTGTTGTCCCGGTAACACTGATCTCATCCGAGTCCCGTCTAGTCCTGAACCGCCGTCCGACGCTCACCTCAATTATCTGCGGCTCATCCTCTCTGTGGAGGCGAATTAGCAGAAATGTTTCCAGCTTTGTTCGTTGTCATTAAAACGGCATTAACATATGAGCTTTTATTAAGTTGGGTCATGCATTATGCAGACTGGAAGAGACAAAGAAGTGTGAGCTTTAAATTGAATTAACTCACAGATGCTTTATAATTCCATGTAAAACAATTACTGCTTAGGACTGTATTTGTGCATTGGACCAGAGTGAGAGTAAATATATTTTCCACCATCTCAGGAGCTGCATTTCAGTATTTACATCCAGTGTTCATAAAGGGAGATAAAAGTCACTGTGTGGGTGCCGGGGCAGTTGTCTTTTCAGTTTTAACCCTCTTTACGCCCTAACAATAGTTTATTAGCCATAATTATGAGTTTGTTTGGTGTTTTGTCAATTGAAAACACATTGCAAAAGCACTGAAATGCTAAAAAAAGACACTTCTTGTCTGGTGATTTAGTAACATATCAGCCATGATTTTAATCGCTCAGATAATCTGATCACTTTAGATGTACCAGCTACTTGCTAAAGCTGAAAGAGATCAAGATCAGCATGTTCATTAACCTCTGATTACACTTAAGAAAATAATTTATGCTCCTCCAGAGGAGATGATTTTAATCAAATAAATGAGACAGTCAAATGTTAAATATATAGCACCTTTCATACGGGGTAGTGCAAGTTTAAGCGCTTCATAAATAATTGATGAGCTGACAGAATGACACTGTATTGAAAATGAAAGAAAACTAAATAATAATTAAAAGAAAGAATGTCATGAAACAGCTTAAAAAACATATAAATGAAATAAAATTAAAACCACAGAAATACTTTATAAAGACAAAACATTATTTAAATAAAATAATAAAAACTAGGTTAAAATTGCCAACTAATTGGATCAAAAAGACCATTTTAATGAAAAAACAAATAGATTACAATTCCCAGACAAAATAGAATAAAAAGACAAAACATAAATAAAATATAATAAAAACTAGATAAAACTAATAAAAAAGAGAAAACATAAATAAATAAGTAATTAAAATTTGATTAGATTAGATTATCATCTAATTATTATCTAATTAAGATTAGATTACACAGACACAACATAAAAATTATAATAAAAACTAGATTAAGAACTAGATACAACTGAAAAAAGATCAAATATAAATTAATGCAATTCTAAAAACTAGATTAAAATAATGATAAAATATGTTAAAAATGAAATGTATAAATAAAAAAATAATATTCAGAAGACAAAAAGAGACAAAAAAAACTAATAAATAGAATAAAATTAGAAAAACTGCATTAAAAAACTGATGACATAGATTAAAAAGACAAGTTCGACACAATTCTAATTTCAACAGCTTAAAAAAGTTGTGGTTTGCATCATTGTGTTGTCGTTTCAATGTTCATTATTCTGTGTCTTGTAAGTTTTATTCTTCTATCAGTCATCTGTAAGACACTTTAAACTTCATGAGTTCTGCTCCAAATACAGTTTGACTATCAGGTCACAAGAAAGAATCTAAACGCAGGATCTAAGATATCGATCATCACATTCCTGCTCGAATGTCAACACTGTAAACCAAAACTCAAAACAAATACGTGGCACTAATAAATATTTAATGCTCCAAAGAAATACCTGAGTTTGGGTTTGACAATTATAAACCTTTTGTCAGTTTACTTCACTAAACTGAAGCACATGCTGATGGAGAATCAGTATGTGTTCATTGGACAGAAGTGTTTGACTGAGCTGTGGAAAATCTATACAAATATTGATTAAATCAGGCAACAGATGATCAGAAAACTAAACTGAGAATTTAACAGCCTTTGCTGCCAACTCACAGTTTTCAATATTCCGTGCTACAGACTTAATTTTCTCAGAAAGTCGACACTTAGCACCAGCCCAGACTCATATGTAGCCGAGTCTGGCTCCTGTGGAGAGTTAATCAGGGTCTCAGGGGTGTAAATGAATTGACTGAGCCTCCTTCCATCTGAGCTGAAAGTCTTTTATCTTCTACTTTAACATCCCTCCTCCTGCCTGGCCAACACACCGCCACACAGACAAGCTTTTCTATCTGTGTGTTAATGAATAAATAATATTCCTCAATGCCGGAATCACCCGTTAATATCGTTCTATTTATAAAAATAAAATGAAACAATTAAAAATTAGATTAAAAAAAAATACTGACAAAACACAAATCAAATCAAAAATAGATAAAAAATCAATTAAAAAAGACAGAACATAAGAATAAATATTAAAACAGATTAAGACTGTTTTTAAAAAGCAAAACAGAAAGAAATAAAATTGAAAAACTAGATTAAAATAACTACATAAAATAGATGAAAAAATACAAGAGTAAGTAATAATAATACAAGAGTAAAATCAAATAATAAAAATTTGCTAAAAACTAAAATTTACAAAGAAAAGTAAAGAAAGATAATAATTTAAATAAATAAAATTAAGCAAATAAATAAAATTACATAACAAAGGTGGATTAAAAAACAAAGTAAAATAAATACAAAACTAATAAATAAAATAAAACAAAGACTTATTAAACACTAGATCATGGCTTACAAAAGTTTTTTTTTTTTTTAAATCACAAAATAACACTTACATACATGTGTGCTGGTCAGCGCCGAGCCCGCAGTTATCACTTTAGTATAAAATAACCAGGTTCAAATGATTTAATATGCTACAAATAGTAGCTTTTTATGTTTATTCATAATTCATTTATGCTAATAAAGCTGCTGTGAAACATTCAGTTCATCTACACATAATGTGCAGATTTATTTGTCTCTGACACCAATTAACTGCCTTAAAGAAAATTATCCACAAAGCACATTTCCTCACATCATAATCTGTGCAGATGCTGCACAAATCCACCTGTTGATGGGTTATTTTACCTTAACATTATCTTTAGTGGCAAAAGAAGACAAAAGAAGAAAAGACTCCAACCGCTGCTTTACAGACATGATATGACTCTGAATCCCCTTTAAATGCAGTTCAGTGTAGATGAGTGTAAACTCCCTGCACTGCTCTCTCCATCTGTGAGTAAATGATGCTGGATTCAAGTAAGTTGATTCTCTGATGAATCATCACATGTAAATGCAGAGAGGAGCGACAGTGAGCGAAGTGTGATGCTACTGGATTTATGCTCCTGATTTAACACCAAGAGCACCAGAACCGCAACGTTTTTAGCAACGCTGCACTCCGGAAGGTATTTTCTAATCGATCATGTGACGGTGGGACGAAGCGGTGAGCCTGCTCCAGATTTATTTCCCCTTCACCTATGAGTTTCTGACACGTAAGCAGCGAATCCGAAGCCGAGTGCGAAGCGAGACGGCCGGGGAGGATTGATGGCGACCTGAGACCTGCCATACGGACTGTGAGTCAGACCTCGCGGCACTAAATGGTTTCGTTCGCAGTGAATCAATTCCTCGACACGCCTTCAAACACACTGACTGAGTGACTCATTCACAAGAGCTAATCTGACACGCTGTCCTCCGATTCTCTAAGTAAGAGCTCAGAGTGCACATCCTGGATAAACACACAGACTCGCTGCTGTAAAGGAATTCCACACATAAACAAACAACGTACAGACATAGAGAGTCCATGTGTGCACAAGTCAGTCAAACAGTCAAAAACGGGATCGATCACCATCATCAAGATCTGGACAATATATGAGCTTCACCAGAAAACACTGGCTGTTAGGAAACGCATAGCAAACCTCTAAGAATTTACATTCCCAACAAATAAACTGAAATAGTTTTGAATGGAATTTCCTTCAGTGTAATGAGGAAACACTGTTAATGTTTTTTTTTCCACAGTACACAAGAAGTGACAACAACACTGTTACATGTTTTTGTGGTTCAGTTGAGGAACTAATAAAGTGCTCCACATTTTATTATTACCAGACTCTGACTACCTGAGCTTTAACAGACTTTAAAGTCAGGTTACATCACATAAATAAGGAGAAACTTCCAAGTGATTCTTCTCTCTAATCTCAGACATGGATTGTAAATTAATGCTGCTTCACACTACAGGATATTATGAAGATTATCGCACCAGAGGGAGCAGATCACCACCACATGTGATCTCATGGTGAAACAGATGGAAACAAAATGGAGACTGTAGAGTAAGAAACAAAAAAACTAATCGTTGAGGGGTTGTGGTCAACACAGTCTGTTTTTTCACCAAGAACTGGAGGTTAGATTTTAACTATTAGTTTTAAAATCTGCAGCTAACATGAGCATCAAGAGCCAAAATGTTCACCATTGGTTTAGTGTTCGCTGCTCCGAACGGTCACGTAATTAGTCGTAAGCAGGTTTTAACTCATAAATATTAAACATGTTTTATATTAGCGGGGCAGTCTCAATGAGTCAATGAGCAGAGGAGGTTCAACACTGAGGTTTGAGAATCTATAAACCAAACAATCTGGGCCGATCTTTGTAATTTAAAAAAATAATAATCTATATGGCATTAAAAAACAAACAAAAAAAAAAAACAAAACAAAAAAACACAAAGGTTTAGGAAATGCTTTGACAAAGTAAAAGAGGACCCAAAAAAACCTATTTGATGCTAGCCAGGTAAAACTAAGGTCAAGTTAAAACAAGACAAAGGAAGCATAAAAACTAACAGTATGTAGGTAGGATATTGATCTAGAAAGGAACATTGCAGTGCTGCAGCAGCTATTTCCATATTACCAAACACAAAAACAAAATTTGTGCTAAATGTATAATGGGTATATATATATATATATATATATATATATATATATATATACACAGATAAATAAAAAATATTATTAACAAAGAATTTAGAATAAGGTATGATAAATACAGAAAATAGCAAATATAATAATAAAATCACCAAAACCCTAATAATCAATAAAAAAAACATGACATCACATGAAAGCCTGTAAAACTGGGTTTTAAGAAGCAGTTTAAAAGAAGTCACTGATTCTGTGAACCTTATCTCCTCAGACAGGTGGTTCTAAAGCTGAGAGCTCTGATGGCAGAAGCTCCGTCACCTTCACATTTAAGCCTCAGCAGCCAGAAGGTCCCAGCTCAGGATCTGAGGCTCAGACGGAGCCACCAGACCAGATTCCTCCTCTGATTGTCAGGAGGGTGAAAGAGGCAAAAAATAAAATAAAAATCCTGCAGTCTGAGCCCAAACCTGCCTCCGCTAAATGACATTCCTGTACAGCTAAACTGAATCATTTTGAGGAGAAGTAGTTTTATTTTGAAATAATCTTAACTGAGAAAGTAGTGTAGCTGTAGAAGAATTCAGTTTTTGGGGACTGGGGATGCTGAGCTGGGCTAAAGGCACAGAAAAAGCCCTCAATGACTTATTACTCACATTAAAATCAAAATCTCTCCTTAACCAAAACCTCTTTCCAACTCGACTACAGTTCATGAATGTAGAGCTTCAGCGCTGAAGGTGAACCAAACTTTCAGGGGATGAAAACCAGTTTAAACTCTGTGCATCCTCATAAAGGACGGCAGCTGCTGTCAGATGTAAATACGCTTGTAGCTTCCAAACAGCCAGATGTTTTCTGGGTTCCTGATGCCTAAAATAAATCTTATTTTCCGACTTTAGTGACTCAGATTACGACGATATATTGTGTCACCGGGAACTTTGAAACGCAGCCTCTGTAACAACTTCTAAAAACCTGGGGTGACATTTTTAGATTTCGCCACTGAAGCCTAAATTTACCGTCACTTGTCTCTTGGCAGGTGTCACGTTCACAACCTGCTGGTACAAAACCTTCCTCCTCCTCCCTCCGTTTCGAGGGGCTCAGAGCTCCAGACTCACGCCTCCATGCCTGATAGCTCCTCTTAATGAATTATGAGGATTGACTCCGGTTACGGCGCACTGCCTCCAAATCTCTATTTAATTGAAACACGATACGGGGCTGAGGGGCATGAGGGGCGATAAATTGGAACATCCACTCGGTAATCAAACCGCCATCTGTTGCTCTGACGTCTTGGAGGAGACTCTGCTGTCCAATCACAGTCACACAATCACGCCAACGCTGTCCAGCGCTTCACGTGATCTGACAGAGCCGACAGGACATCCAGACGTTCTGTGAAGCTACGCAAACCCATTCAGAGGAACGACGGGAAGAGCAAGGAAGAGGATGAAGGGAGGAGAAAAGAAGACGAGAGGATGATAAATGAGAAAAGGGTGAGAAAGCAAGGAAAGGAAAGGAGAAGTAATAAAAGACCAAGGAAAGAAAGCAGGAGAGGACAGCACGGGAAGGAAAAGTAGTAAAGGAACAGGTGGAGATGAAAACAAAAGTAAGATAAAAGAGGAGAGGGTGAAGAGAGGGGAGAAAGGACAGGAAATGGAGAAAGAGTAGGGAGAAGAAAGTGAAGAGGAAAGGAAATAAACAATATATGAAAGATAACAAATAAAGGTAAGAAACAGAAGGAATATGAGCGAGGAAGGAGGAGAAAAGAGGAGAAAAGGAAGGAAATCAGAGAAGAAAACAGGATGGTGAAAAGACAAAGAAGGAAAAATAAGGAAAGGAAATAATAAGGAAAGAAAAACGTGTGGTGAGAGGTGGAAAAGAAAGAAAGAATTTAAAGCAAAAGTGTAAAACAAACTGCAGAGCAGGCAAGCCATAGGACGAAGAAAAAAGGAAGGAAAAAGCCAGGAGAGGGATAGGAGAGAAAGAAAGGGGAAAGAAAAGAAAAATATGGAGACGAATAGGAGAGATGGAAATGAAATGAGAAAAAAAGAAAAGAAAAGAAAAGAAAAGAAAGAAGTGTGGCGGTGAAACAGAAAAAGAAAAAAAAGAGAAATGAAAATCAAACTTCAGCCTCTACGGCCACCATTCTCCACAATCTCCATCCTAAACAGCCTCCACAGAATCCAGTCTCCACAGCTTCCATCCTCCACAGCCTCCAGCCTCAAAGACTTCCGCAGCCTCCTTAGCCAACAGCGTCTACGGCCTTCAGCCTTCTCAACCTCCACAGCCAACTCAGCCTCCATCCTAAACAGCCTCCACAACCTTTGGCCTCCATAGCTT